>NC_080045.1:32906869-33206869 GCF_012489685.1 Lotus japonicus | reverse complement strand
AAGCAGGTGATAGGGCGGCGCCATTTTTTGCATGCTTAAAAAAAATACAACTTTCCAATGGACGGGAGCGTGCGAAGAGGCTTTCCAGCAGCTTAAGAAGTTGTTGGCCTCACCGCCTATGCTAGCTAAGCCAACGTCAAGGGTTCCTTTAATTCTCTACTTGGCGGTCACTGATGCGGCGGTTAGCACAGTCTTGCTCCAAGAAGAAAACAAGCAATATAAAATCATATACTTTGTAAGTCACACACTACAAGGGGTAGAAGTGCATTACCAAAAAATAGAAAAGGCAGCGCTGGCAATCCTAAAGACGACCAGGCGACTTCGACCGTACTTTCAGAGTTTTCAAATAAAGGTCAAGACCGACATTCCTTTGAGACAAGTTTTGCAAAAGCCTGATTTATCAGGGCGACTGGTTAGTTGGTCGGTTGAGCTATCGGAATATGACATCTGCTATGAACCAAGAGGACAAGTCACAATTCAGAGTCTGGTTGACTTTGTAGCAGAGTTAACACCCACGGAGGGCGACAAAGAGAGTGCAGAATGGGTACTTTCAATAGATGGTTCGTCCAATGAATCAGGGAGTGGGGCTGGCGTGTCAATCGAAAGCCCGGATAAAATGCTGATTGAGCAATCATTAAAGTTTGGATTCAGGGCGAGCAACAACCAATCCGAATATGAAGCACTAATAGCGGGTTTGAGACTCGCCATTGAATTGGGAGTTCAAAAATTATATATAAAAGGCGACTCCCAATTGGTGGTAAAGCAAGTGCGTGGCGAATATCAAGTGAAGGACCCACAACTGTCCCAGTACCTAGAAATTGTTCAAAGGCTTATGCAGGCGATCGGACATGTCAGGATCGAGCACATTCTAAGAAGTCAAAACGAGCGTGCGGATGCATTGGCTAAACTGGCTAGCACTGGGAGACTAGGAAACTACCAAACTGTAATACAAGAAATCTTGCCCCATCCAAGTACAAACATGGTAGAGTTCAAAGTGGCAAAGGCTATAGGAAATGGGGGACCATCTTGGATGGATCCAATCATCGAATTCTTAAGTCAGCAACCTCAAGATGAAAGCAAAAACACTAAGGAAAAAAGGCGAGAGGCTAGCTTTTAAACCCTGGTGGGTGGACAGCTGTATAGGCGGGGAATTATGTCTCCAATGCTTAAATGTGTGGATACCGCCAAATCTCAAGAAATAATGGCTGAGGTTCATGAAGGAGTCTGCTCAAGCCACATTGGGGGGCGGTCTTTGGCCGTAAAAGTCCTTATGGCGGGATTCTATTGGCCAACCATCAAGAAAGATTGCCTTGAATATGTGAAGAAGTGTTCAAAGTGTCAAGTTTTTGCCGATATACACAGGGCACCACCAGAGCAACTTACAACGATGACCGCCCCGTGGCCCTTCGCATGTGGGGAACGGACATTTTGGAACCCTTTTCAAAGGCGAAGGCTCAAATGAAGTTCATCGTGGTGGCAGTGGATTATTTCACCAAGTGGATAGAGGCCGAGGCACTCACCACAATCACTACTGCCAAGGTGCGAAACTTTTTGTGGAGGCGTGTTGTGTGTCGTTTTGGAGTCCCAATGGCATTGGTTATGGATAACGGCACTCAATTTACCAGCGCATTGACAAGGGACTTCTGCGCTGACCTTGGGATTGACATGCGATTCACTTCAGTTGAACATCCTCAGACAAACGGCCAGGCTGAGGCGGCTAACAAGGTCATATTAAATGGATTAAAGAAGAAGCTTGATGAGGCGAAAGGATGGTGGGCAGAGGAATTGCTCGGTATTTTGTGGGCGTACAATACCATGGTCCAAACCAGCACTGGAGAAACGCCGTACATGCTAACCTATGGTTCAGATGCCATGTTACCCGTGGAGGTAGAAAATCAAAGCTGGAGGGTTGCAAACAGGAGTGAAGAAGAAAACAATGATAACTTAATCGCAAACTTGATCATGCTCCCAGAATTGCAAAGAGAGGCACACTTGCGTAATGAAGCTGGAAAGCTAAGGGTCGCCCGAAAATATGCAACTAAGGTCATCCCTAGAAAAATGAAGGCGGGAGACTTAGTGTTGCGTGAAAGGACGCTGACTTCAGGAAAGAACAAATTGACTCCCAATTGGGAAGGCCCTTTTAGGGTTAAAGCTGAAGTGGGCGCGGGGGCGTACAAGCTGGAACAGTTGGATGGCGGGGCAGTGCGCCGCACGTGGAATGCCTCTAGTTTGAGGCAATACTATAGTTAAGAAGAAGAAAGTCGCACTCTTTTTTCCTTGAGAAAGGTTTTTAATGAGGCGACCAATGAAAAGAAGGGGGGAAACTCTCATGTACGAGTCTATAGACTCTAATTTTTATTAAAAGAAATGAAAAATGTTTTACAGTTTGATATTCGTCACAATTGACAAGATCTAACTCATAAACTTTCTCAAACAAACTTCCTATGGCGATGATTTAATATGACAAAAAACTTTCACAATCAGAAAGTGTCATCACTGAGCAAACATAGCCTTGGAAATTCTAGTGGCCACTAGAAACCAAGCCCCGTCCGTAAAACGACTAAGGCCAGTAAAATGTGCCTAAGCCTTGGTTATCATACTAAGCACAAAAAAGCCTCGCCAAATGACGAGCAAAGTCTCAGTAAACATGCCATAACGAAATCAAAATAACAACGAGCAAGATATGCTTAAAAATGAAAAGGGGACAAGCGCCCAAAGTCACATGTCATTACAAAACAAAGGGCGGAGCCCAGAATCCAAATGAAAGTAAGTAACAAAAAGGCAAGTTACGAACATGGAAAATATTTTCAAAAATCCTATGCTTGATTATCTGCGTTGGCATGGGGGACAGGCTTCTCCACGCCCTCGTCGTTCGTTGTTTCGCTTGCAGCAGTTTTCTCCACACCCTCGCCCTCGCCCGGAATTACTTCTTCTTCTTCATCGTCAGACTCTTGCATGAAAGGAAGGCTACTCACTTCAGGATCCGGATCGCCTATAACCTTCCCATCCATGATCTTCTTCATGAAACCAAACATGGAAAAATCAAGCTTTGGATAAAGAATCTGAAGTTGCTATTTGGTGCTGAGATGACCCAAAACATATTGATGAGAACTCTTCGTTAAAAGTCTCTCGTTAGATTTTTGCAGCTCGGCCTGCAGCTTCTTAATTTTTTCTTCAGCAGCGCTAAGTTTGGTTTCAAGAGTCGCCTTTGCAGCCCTCTCTTTAGCAAGATCTTCTGTCCCCCCCTGAAGCTGACGGCGGACGCCGGCCAAAGCATCTTCAGTTTGCTTCTTGGCAGTGTTAGCGCGCTTGGCGGTGCTGTCTGACTCAGTTTTCAACTGCGCATAGGCCGCCTTAGCATCCTCAAATTTTTGCTGGGCGCGGACCTGATTCAATATTCTTCAAATGAGGAAGAAGACCGGCGGCACAGCTGGCAGCGACGAGCGCTTGGTTTACTGCGAGAGTCACAACGGCTCGAACGCCCTTGGAGGCCACGTCATGCGTAATTTGAGTGTTGAAATTCCTTTCTATAAAGTTAAGGCCATTGAATTTGGGATCAAAGACGCTGTGAAGAGCGCCAGTATCGCTACCAGGTACCGCGTCCCGAGACGATTGAGGAGCAGGGCTGGCGGCGGCTATCAAGTTGGCAAAAGCGCCAGGAGTGTGAGTTGGGGGCGGGGGAATGTTGCTTGAGGACCTCTTGTCTTTTGAAGCCCTGGATAAAGTATCATTCAGAGTTGTTTGCTTGGGGTCATTCTTGGAGGAACTGCCAGGTTTTTGGCGTTTGGGGTCACGCTCATCAACCAAGGGCGACTTATTCTTCCGGTCACCCTTCAAATCTTTCTTCTCGTTCTTCCTGTGTCCCTTAGCAGCATCGACCTGACTGGCGATTAAGGCTTGCATGTTGTCAGCGTTGACGCCGCCCTTGGAATTGCCCATTTCAGCTGCGAATAGTAAAAAAAAAAAAGACACAAGTTAATAACAGGCGATGACACAAGTTACAAGTAGGGATGGCAACGGGTAGGATCGGGTACGGATTTTACAATTACCAAACCCAAACCCAAATCCCAGAACCCAAACCCAAACCCAAACACAAACCCTTATGGGCGATAAAATGAAATCCATGCCCAAATCCATTGGGTTTCGAATTTACCCAAAACCCAAACCCAAACCCATTAGTTACATAGCAACTCAATTCAGAACTTACTTTCATAAAAAAAAAAAAGTGAAATTCATATAAAGAAAAAAAAAACAAATACTATTCATCATCCTCATCCATCACTAAAGTGAGACAACAATAGTTTAAAGTTTACTTTCTCAAACATACAAAAGTACAACTAATCATCAAACACTAAGAACAAAGTTTATAAATATATATATGTATGAGGGTTTTTTTGTAATTTTATGTTTCGGGTATCTTTGGGTTCGGGTTTGGGCGGGTATGGGCACGGATTTAACTAATACCAAATCCAAACCCATAAATGGCTACAGTAACGGGCAAAACCCAAACCCAAACCCAAATCCAGTCAACTCGGATTTTGCCTGTCAAATCGGATCGGGTTCGGGCGGGTACCCATGGGTTTGGGCAAAATTGCCATCCCTAGTTACAAGGCATACACAATAAATCCAGACTTACAAAAAAATTTCGGAAGTTTCTCATCTTTGGCGGCCTGAAGAAGGTCGGAACAGGAAATTTGAGGAAGGGTAAGGATGTATAAGGCGACCTGTTTCTCCTCCTCAGTCAGCGCCTCAAGCACGACAGTGATATCCCGCCGAGGGTTCACGGTCCAGTGTAGAGGAAACAAGGGGCGGTCCTTTTGGTCAAGTATGAGGTTTGGAATTTCGGGCGAGTGAACGATCTTAAAAAACTTTTTTTGCCAGTGTTTAAAGTTGCTCTTTAAGGGTTTAAAAATGGCCATATTGGGGCGGGCCGACAAAGGAACAAAAGACACGCAAGAAGGTTTGGCGATGCTAGTCTTATAGAAAAAGAAAAATAAAGGGTAAGTGGGGGCAAAGTTTAGTTGCTCACACAACAACTCAAAACAACGAATGAAGCCCCAGGCGTTCGGTAGAAGCTGGCAGGGGGCGACATTTAGGAAAGTAAGCACGTCACAGACAAAGTTGGAAAATGGAAGCTTCATGAAAAGCTCGGTAAAAATATATCCATGAAGATAGAACCAGGCGGGCTCTCCGTCGGCTCCAGACGGTTTAAGGGTTACGACTTCATTGTCATCGCAAGGGGCGACGTTCAGGGATAGGTCGTCATTATGGCCGGTTTCGGAGTTCACCCTGGTGAAACCTGTAACGCCCCGAATTTCGGGTGTCACTTTAGTAACCTATTAAAGTAAATATGCAATATTTTCCAAAAGAATGTATAAACACGAGTATATTTTTTTCTTTTCAAATGTATTTCCAAAACATGTCATGCATACTCCCAACTACAAAGGGATTTATATCAAGCCTTGAACAAGGCGAGTATCCGAAACCCCAAATATAAATTTCTAAAATCGTTATGCAAGCTTAAACCAATAATGGTTAGCTCTCTAACTCAAGGCTTTAACTCTACACCCGACTCTATTCTTCAAGTCTTCCACAGTTCTTCAAGTTCTCCTCTCCGACTCGTACGAAGGTCAAACTCCATCGAAGATTCTCCATCGCCTAATAGCGTTAAGCGCCCAAACAACAAGTAGCAAACAGAAAGAGTTAACACCATGCAATTACCACATATAAAAGAGAAAAGCATGTTATTCAAGTTTAATTGGATGTCATGATAAATAAACTAGCAACCTAACTCAAATTAGGTGACAACTCATCCTATCGATCATGAAATCGAATCATATATTTAACAGAATTAAACATATCAGCATATCAGCAAAATCAACGATATGGTTTTAAAACATATACCAACAAAACTTAACAACATAAACTAACTCAGGAATCAATAACTTAACAACATAGGTTAATTCAGATAACAATAACTTCAACAATATAACATCAAATCAGATATCAACAATCCTCAACAATACAACGACAAATCAGATATCAATAATCCTCAACAATATAACATCAAATCAGATATCAACAATCCCCAACAATATAACAACAAATCAGATATCAATAATCCTCAACAATATAACATCAAATCAGATATCGACAATCCTCAACAATATCAATCAAACAATAACGTCTCGCAAGACGGGACAGTCCTGTGAAAATATTCACTCCACAGTCACTAAGTAACGCCTCGAAAGACGGGATAGTCATGTGAAAATATCCACTCCACTACCACTTGATAACGCCCCGAAAGACGGGACAGTCATGTGAAAACATCCACTCCACTGCCACTTCAAGCAAATCAAAACATCTCATCCAACTCAGTAGTCACTCAAACAACAATCTCAAATTCAATAATCAAATCAGGATAACCACATGTTATTCATATTATCAACCAACGTAAATCAGTTCAATTACATACCAACTCAGTTCAATGACAGAAACCAGTAAACGGCCGAAACCTCTCAGAAAACGGAGACACATGTCTCAATAAGTTCACTCGACCGAAGCCTCCAGAAAACATTTTCCCAGTTCAATACAACAGTCATAATCAAATGTCAATCAAATTTAAACATCTTCATCTCAAACGCATGCAGTGCGATAAAAGCAGGCAAGACTCAGAGACACGCTAAAACTGAGTTACCCTTACCTTAGCCAATTCCCTTCCTAAACTGCAACTCCAATCCAATCACATCCATGCTTCCCGGTGCCGGCTCGCTTCCTTTTTAGTTCTTTGGTTCCGTCGCCAAGCGTTCCCATTGTCCGTACCCTTCATAAGTACATATGCTAAACCTTAGCCTCTAAGGTCATATCTAAAGTTTCAAAATAAGTTTAGCTAATCATTCTAACTCACTTAGGTTAATGCATATGCTTTATGTTTCAAGGACTAAAGTCCAAAGAGAAGATATTTGCGAGTTAAAGAACGGTCCTTCAAAAGCCCATTAGGAAAACAACTCCTCAACTTTTAAGTAATTCAACCCTAGTCCCTTGACAAACATATAATCACGCAAAGGTCCTCATCTAAGAGTAAGTTCTTTTTCAACCCTCAATCTTTAATAAGTTTATCAAACAAACCCCAAGACTTTTGAAACTCAAGTTTAACCCAAAACTCTTCAACCTCTTGTGTCTTAAGTCCAAAGTTTTCCCACAATAAACTTTTAGTCCTCAAACTTAACTTAGGATTTTCATTAAAGAAAAACAAGTTCATAAGTAATTTTCCAAACCCAAAGCACGTACCATAGTCTCGGCCACACCTACATAACCATGTACAAATTTTCCTTTTTCGCCAAATCTATTTCAAAGCTATTTTTAGCACTTAAAACAACTAATTAAGGCTTAAAACAAAATCCTTAAAACTCCAAAACCACTTAACTCAAAGAAAACAACTTTTAGAAAACTTAATACATTAACATGAAACTCTACTCAACCACAACAACCTTTATAAAGAGATTAGTAAAACATACTACATTAGAAATATATATTTTCTTCAGCCAATTAGCATTAGAAAGAGTTTCAAATATATCCACCCTGTTATCTAATAATTTTGAGACCTCACTCTGGAGAGTGAGACACTCAAAAACCACACTCTCCTTCACAAATTGTCACGTCATTTTTTCTAATAAAAAAAACTCTCTCTCTCTTCAATTGAGCAATCGTGCTTCTCACGCGCTGTGCTGAAACTCTTCTTCAAGTATGTTCTCCACATCCTGCATTCTCCTCTTCCAACTGAAACCTCTCTCTTCCCCTGAAATTTCTCCACTTCGAATCAGTTATTCACAATCCTGTAAACCTCTCCCAAATCAGATATTATGGAATTCAAATTGATTTTCGATTTGCATTTTGAAAAGGGTTAATCCTCTACTTGGTCCCTGTGGTTGTGTGGCCGTCTGAAATTAGTCCCTCCCCGGAAAATTTGAAAATCTAAGTCCTCGCGTTTGGAAAGTGTGTGGAGCAGGTCCTCGCCGGAGTTGGGAGCTCCGGCGAGTGATGATTAGGCTTGCTGACTAGATAAATTTTTCTGATGTGGCATTAAAAAAAATTAAATAAAAATAAATAAAAATAAAAATCCCTTAATTATTTAACTTACCCTAATTAACCCTAAACACAAACTTAATCCTAATTAACATACTAACAAGCCTAATCAGCAAGCCTAATCTTCATCCTCTTCATCTTCTATTCTTCATCTTCATAAAAAACCAAGAACACAAAATCATGAAAATCCAAACCCAGAAATAATCATAAAAAACCCAAACTAGGATAACAACAGTAAAAATCCAAACTTGTTTCACGACATCACCAACCCACCAATCCCAACCCCAAAATGATGATGATGATGATTAAGTTTGATGAGCAAAGAACCAAACCAAAATAGAACCAAATCAGCATCTTCTACCCCATTTTTGCATTGAACCTGCATCAAAGCCACACAAATCCCAGAATCTGAAGCACGCAGCAATTCCCACCATCGTCGTGCCTCCATCGCGTCTGACCCACATAGCTACCATTGCAGCCCCTCTCGCGTCGAAGCTTCTTCTCCCCTGGTTCCTCTCTTTCTCTCAGATCCAAAATTTACTTAGGAACCAACCAACAAAGAGAACACCCATTAGGCAGCACCTCCGTCCTCCTCTTCTCCTCCTTCTTCTTCCTGAACTGGTGGAGAGTTTTGCAGATCCGTCCACATCCACTCAGAGTCGATCTTGGGCGTCGATCTGAGTCTGAGAGTGAGGGAGTCTTCCTCTGTTGATTTCCAACTCGAGAGATCTGGTGCGTCAATTTGCTGAGTTTGATTGTTGTTGTTGAGTTGGATTGCATGTGGTGGGGTGGGTTGCGATGGGTTCTGGGTGGGGGTGGGTTTCATGGGTGGGTCGCGGGTGAGGGAGGGATGGCCGGGTTCAGAAGCTCTGTTTTGGAAGATGTGAGGGTGGGTTGCGGGTGAGGGAGGGTTGCGGGTGAAGAAGCTGGAGCAGGAACACGGATCTGTTGAAGGAGGTGATGAGGAAGAAGATGATGTGATGGAGAAGATGAAGATGATGAACATGGAGATGAGGAGCAGGAACACGGATGTCTTTAACTTCACCAATTTTTTGTTTTTGATTTTGGTAAATTGATTTTGTGAATTAGACTAGGGTTAGATAGTTAATTAGATTTTTTTAGTTAATTGGATTAATAAATCTGAATTCTATTTTATTTTTTTATTTTTTATTTATTTTTAAAATCCACGTCAGCGTTTTTATCCCAGTCAGCGAGCCAATTCACCACTCGCCGGAGCTCCGGGCTCCGGCGAGGACCTGCTCCAGACTTATTGCAAACGAGAGGACCCAGATTTGCAAATTTTCCGGGGAGGGACTAATTTCAGACGGCGAGACAAAGACAGGGACCAAGTAGACGATTAACCCTTTTGAAAATCCAGCGCCTTGGGGGAAAATTTGGGGCTTTTTCAGGAGAAAATGCGGAATTCACATGACATTCCTTTCTATTGAATTCCCATTCCTGCTCATCAATGCGGAATTTCGGAGTTTCCTTCTGCAAAAAATTTGAAGCGAAATTTCAAGTGGTCAAATCGATGTTGTGGATGGAGGTTTGGTTCTTATCAGTAAAGCTCTGAAGGTCTGTTTCAACATCTTATGGGTATGCTTTTTTTTTTCAAGTTTCTATTTTTTACATTTCTGGAACTTTTCTCAATCGACTTCGTGCAGATAAACAGAATCTCAACTGATTTGTTTATATGAGACATCAAACCATTTTAGAATTGAATCTGTTTTCATTTCCAAATTTCTTAAGTCTGAAAACTGCTTATAGTGTCTTATAATAATAATTGTTGTAGCAGAATTTTTGGTACAGTATATTTGTTTCTTCTGAGTTTTTTTTTTGACACTGACCAAACTAGAATTAGTGATTTAGATGGCCAAAGGAGTGGCGAGGGAGAAAGAAATTGGACTATTAGTGAATTAGTATTGATTAGTATTGATGTGTGTACTAAATAACTTCTATTAAATGGACAATTAACATAGTGGTGCAAAGTTACACCACTAAAAAGTGGTGCATATTAGGTAGACCCCTATTTTATATGTTTAAGATTTGCATATTCTTTTACAAATTTGTCGATTTTGCCTGTGTAACGCAACAACGGGGGATTTCTTATTTGCCACAAGGACATAAGGATGAACCCTCAGGATCTTTCTTCTTAACCCTTTTTTTTTGTTGTAACCTTCATTGATCGTGTTTTGCATGTTACATTTCTGGAACTTACAAATGCTTAAACTGAATTCTGATTTTCCATCATATGACTTTACACTGAAAATATAAAGGCCATCCTCTTGATCGTGTTTTGCATGTTACAAAAAATCAGAGATTCAGGAGCAGATGAAAGAGGCTCATGAGGTGAATTCTGTACAACTAATAACTTTGGAGATTATACAAGCCACAGAGACATTGCAGCAAGTTTCTTAGAAGTGAGAAGAAACCTCCCTGAGAAACCTTGCTTCCTCACCTAATGCAGAATTAGAACAAATGAAAGTGCAAGAGGAACTTAAGGAGAATTAAAAAGGAAGAGACAGGTTTTGTGGAGGAAAAAGATTATGATGCATGTTTCTTTACCTATATGAAATTACATCTCTGCCTTATATTTTTAATTAGCTTGACTTTCTTATGTTTTAACCCTTCCTTAGGTTTAGTTTAGTTGGTCGATTGGTACTTGGTGAGTTAATGCATTGCTTTTTTTTTCTCCTCTGTTTTAGTATAGTCTAGTTAGATCTATTAAATATATATGTACCCATCAAAACAGTATCCTACAAAATCTGTTTTAACATACAGATTTGTTTGGCAATGGCATAATTCTATTGAAACTGGTTTGCTCAATAGACACTTTCTATCATTTGTCTTAATTGAATTTATCTAATTCTGTCAACTATCTATATGTTGCATGTTGTCTTCAGGATAATGAATATCTTTGATATCTTGAAATAGTTAGATGAATAGGTTGCCTTAATATGTGTGTTAGCTGCTGAATTCATCAACCTGTCAAAATGCTTAGGAAAGAAAGGGTTCTAGCACAAAGATGCAGGTTGGTGTGTTCATTCAGATTCGTTTTAAGAGAAGAAATAAAGGGTTTGAGCACAAAGAAACAAGTTGGGTGTGGTCTTTAGTCATGGTAACAAACGCTTTTGATTATTTAAGAAATTCAAAATGCTTTTGTTCAAGCACAACGAAGCATTTTAATGTTTACTCTTTCTATATTGTAATTGATGTTGGTTGTTTCTACCCTACATTTGTTTTTGTTTTTAGCTTCATGAAACTGTGTTTGATTAAGATTTTCAGCTGGTGTTTTTTAATAGAATGGGAACTTTAGATGATAGAATTGGCAGATTTTTCCTTTGACTAAATACCCAAAATAATAGTTTCTTTTAAGCTATGTTCTGTCTTCTTTTGTGAAAGTTACTTGCAATCTCTTTTTTATCTAAATAAATACACATTAATTCTCATGTATGTTAGAATTAGCTCGAAGTGTGATGCTAGAGTATCCTTAGATCTTTATACCTCATGAGTGGGAGTGTTTTTAGTTAGGTCAAGGAGAATTGATTATATTAATTTCTAAATAATTATACAAGCTCAAGAGATATATTTTTAGCACATGCTCAAGAGAGCCACGGTGATAAAGTGGTGTGCTTTACTTTGTAAGTTTTAACGATTAATTCTTATGGATATCAGGGATTGCAAGAATATGGTAAATGGCTTAACCAATACTGAATCTCAAGTATTCTACCAAACCAGTCATTCCTTTCTATTCTCTTGACAGAAATGAATTATTTCAAAATTTAGAACAAAATAAAAGCTTTGCTGGATTGTCCAAGTAAGCTAGGATATCACGATTTATATATTCTCTACTATCTATATTAAAAGTAGGACAATCTTTTCAAATTCACGTAGTAATTCTTTTATTTCCATAAAAAAAGGTAATAATTCTTTTATTATTTTTTCATTGTATATGTGAATTAACTTTTAAACATAATTTGATCTAATTATTTACTTTCTTATATTTTATTAATTTAAGAGAACAGACTAAGTTCAATACTTGGAATGTAATCACGCTAAACTTCAGTTTGCATAAAGGATAAAAGGGGAGTGCTGCCAACTTCAACTTCATAGAGTTTTTATTTTTTCAAAAACAAACTTCATAGAGTTAGTAAAGTGTTAATTACATTTTTAAGCTAAAATATTTAATCTTTATATACTAATTAAAACATTTTTTAGATTTTTTACAAAGAAAAATACCCGTCCACCCGTGCATTTGCACAGGCTACTTACTAGTTTTATATTAAAGTAGACTCTTGGGGCTTTCTAAAAAGTGGTCATATACCTAAAACGGATAAAAGATGAGAGAGTTATGCAATTTTCAAGTTGGAGAACCGAAACAGGAAATTGTCCCCTGCAGGTTCTGTTAGTGACAGAAAAATTGAGCTTTGTGACGGAAAAACTGATGTTTGTGACGGAATTCATAACAGAACGTGGTTTTGAAATTTCCAACATGTTCTCAGCACCATAACACTATCTCAAACCATTTTGATTCATCTAAACCCCAGATAAATTTTGAAATCAAATATACAGACATACTAATCAAGAAATTAAGGCTTTTACCAAGGAAAATGAGAAGATGATGGTGAAAGAGCTTAAATCCCTATTTCATGAAATGATCAGATCTTGTTCTAAGAATTTTGAAGAAAAAGGTTTTACCACATGAGGAAGTAAAGTGGCATGGTGATGGTGTCTCCTTGTCATGATATGGATGATGAAGCTTGAACAATACCATATGATGAATGGGGCTGTACGTGTTCCTTGTGGTGCTGGCCTCCTCGTGGTGGCCAAGGAGAGAAAGAAGAGGAACGTGATTGTGGTGCCCTCTTGGCTGGACATAACAGCCATGGTGAGGAGGAGGGGCGGTGGTGATGGTGAGGTGCTGCCATGGAGAGGAAGAAAACGTGAAGGTGGTGGCTCATGTGGTGAGTGTGGGTGCTGCAACGTGATGGGAAGAAGGAGAAAAAGAGGAAGATGGTGCTGCAATCATGCAACTAAGGAAGAGGAAGAAGTGGGTTTTAGTCAGGGGAAAGTAAGAAGAAAGTGATGTTGAGGAGAACGTGAGGATGCTGCAAAAAATGAAAAAGTGAAGGGAATATAAAAATGGAGAGGAACGTGAATTGCAAGTGGGTGGTGGTGAGATATTTATTAAGATATTTTGATAAGATATTTTTAAAACCGTACGAATTGATTTAGACACCGAATAATTTAACTCATAGAGTTAAGAGAAAAATATAAGGATAATATATTACTATATAAAAAATTATGAGGAACTCTATGGAATAATGGAATATAAATTTGAATCACTTTGAGCAAAATAAAATGATCCATGAACAAGAAAATTAGTAAGAACTGAGCTAAAGAATAATTGTGAGACAATTAGAACAACTATGACGTTGTCATATTATGCGTCTAGCTAAGTATAAATTATGAGAAAATGACAATAGTACTTATCATCATTTGAGAGGAAAAGACAACTGACAGATAGCTAACGGAGCGTTGAATTGAGCTTATTGAATAAAACAAAAGTTATGGTTTATTAAAAATAAGAAGACTAATGATATTATTTCTATTTTCAATGAAACTATAGAAAATTAAATATTTTGAATTTAATTATCATTTAAATGATTTCCTTGATTCGTAATTAAAATCAAGTCAGGAAAATAACTTAAAAATAATAGAATATAAACATTCAATTAATTAATATAATGAAATTAAATAAATAATCTAATATCTATTTCGGGGTCTTACAAAACCCCAGGCGGTAAGGCGGTTATTGTTCAGTGATTGAACAATGTTCCAAACGGAACGATAGAGGCACTTGTCATCAACGCACTTGTCACTAGTGCGCCAACCTTCAGAAGTCGAGGGGTTATCGGTGGAAAGGTGAGAGGTTATAGTGGTCGTTCTTTCTTGGGCGGGATCTGAGGAAGAGGGCGAGTTGTGGGACTCAGAGTCAGAGTCAACCGTAATAACCTTTTGGTTAACAGTGGTTTTGTCATCATCATCAGAAACAGAATTAAGGGAAAGAGAAGAGCAAGATTGGCCTTTTGCAGACATTTTGGGAAGCTTCATGAAAAGGAGATGAACAGAAAAACAAGAAAAGTAAAGAGAAAAGAGAGGAACTGACCGAAGATAGGTGAAGTAATAGGAATGCAGCGAGCAATGGTGGTCGGAGCACTGAAAAGTCACCGGAGTAGCAAGTGGCCGCTGAGAACAGAGAACTTCAACAGAAGGACAAGGGTTGAAAGTAAGGAGCAGTAAAAGAGAATGAAAAGTGAGGATTTGGGGGTTTTATAGGGAAGTCAAGTAAGGAGAGAGAAGGAAAGTGGAAAAGACGTGACCATTTTCGAACGTTTTCACAAATCGAGGCAATCCCTCGAATCCCGCGTGAAAAGACTGCGGCAGTTGAATGCTAATGATGGCAAATTTTCGGTAACGGTGCAACGTTAGATGAAACGACACCAGTCGAACAGTTTGGGCGACCTGGCGGGAATTCCACAAAACAAGCAGTCACCAAAATAAGTGAAGCCTCTTGTCTTGTGGGCTTGTGGGCTAGGTCAGATAAGGCGGATCGATCGCGTAAAGGGCGGCAAGAATATTTTTGCTTTGACTAAGACATTTCAGTTCCAGAAAAGATGGAGCTTCATGTCTTGTGGGCTTGTGGACCGGGCGGGTCATTACAAGCCCGTTGACCCGCCTGGTAAGGCCAACACTAAGTTGATTAGGACGTAGACCCCAGCTTGAAGATGTGGGCCCGAGTTATTTTGTCTTGTTATATTGTACACATATGCATTTGTCTTATTCAACATAGGGATTTGGGCCTTGCATGTAAGGCCCAAATCCATGAACATTTTAGATAAGAATCACTCCTACTATAAAAAGGGTGTCCTCACCTTGTACTAGGGATCTTTTTTACCGTTTATGTTATTGTACGAACGTCCGATTCCAATTCTCGGAAGTTTGCTGAAACTGAATCTCTGATAGCTCCAGAACCATAAAATAAACTGTCAATGAAGACTTTTTCCATTCGGAGCTTCAAACGAAGATTCCACACGTGCATACCAATTTCTTTCGATGTTTCCAATCTTTCTTCCGAAGGAAGTTTCTCCATCCGACGTTAATTGCAAAAAGTAGTTATGCGACATATTTTGAAGCAGACTACGTTCAAGCCATTTTCTCATTTAAATGAACCCAGAGCAAGTATCGACCTTTTATGAAATGATATTTAGCTTAATTGTATAATATGACAACGTCATATTTGTTCTAATTATCTAACAATTATTCTTTAGCTTAATTTCTACTCATTTATTAGTTCATAGATTATTTTAATTTGCTCAAAGTGATCATAATTCATATTTTACTATTTCATAAAGTTCCTCATAATTTTTAGTATAATTATATATCAATTATATATTTTTCTCTTAACTCTGTGAGATAAATTCTTCGGTGTCTAAATCAATTCACACCGATTTACAAAATATTTTTCCTAAATATCTAAACCATTCATCCTTATCCTCCCTCACTCTCATTGTCGACATCTCTCTCACTCTTTTCTTCTTCTTTTATTCTTTCCTTGCTGCTGCACACCCACGATCATCATCACCATATTCATTTCTTCTTCTTCTCCTTATTTCTCCCAATTAAGTGGCAGCACTACACCATCACCATTTTCCTCTCCTTTGCTGTCCACGCACACCATGTTTCTTTTTCCTCATCACCGTGCTTTCTTCCTCTTCATGTTCAGCACCCACACATCACCATCATGTCTTCTTCTTCTTTCTTCCTCACGAAGCCACCACCGATGGCCACCCACAACATCATCATGAAGCAACCAAGACCAGCCACCACCGCCCCTTCTCATGGCCGCACCACCTCCATGTTCTTCTTCACTCTGAACTGCCGCCACTGCGAGCTCCTTCTCCTCCTACGCGCGCACCACCGTGGAAACCCAACCACCATCACCTCCTTCTCTTCATGGCCGTGAAGCCATCACCATCATCATCGTGCTTCTACTTCACCACCACCGACAAGGACGACCACCGCCGCTGAACCACCATCACGAACCCAAAACGTGCCAGCGACCGTGAGCAAAACAGAGGAAGCAAGACGTGAAAGCAGAGCATAACGACGCGCCGATGCGCCGACGTCGCAAACTTTGACCTTCGATTCCGGTGTACTCGGACCTCCGTTCACAGCGAGGTTAGTACCGTTGGAACCCTTGCGACGTCCACAACAAAACCCATATTCCGGATCGTCGTTCCGTCGCCGTCGACTGGCGCCGCTGCCGCCTTCGGGAGCTCTTTCCTGTCAACTCCGGCGACCGATGGAAAAACAGAGGATACTGCTACGATCCTTGCCGTGAGGAGAGCAAAACCCTATCTTCAATGTCGTATTTGGGTCATTTTATTCGACGACCCCGACAACCACCATCGACCTTCGGCTGAACTTTCTGGGCAAACCGTCGACTCTTTGGGGAAACGGACAATGCCGTTGAGTTTCTGGCCGCGAAAGGATGAAGGAACAACCTTTCTTTGTGTCTCCGGCGACAGTTCCTCTGTCAACCCCGTGAGCCGCAACTTTCTATGGCGACTCTTCGCCGACAAGTTTCAGAAAACTTGATTTTCGTAAGCCTTCAACTCTTGTATATGTTTTAGCCTCGAGTAAGCAAGTTTTAAAGAAAAATTAATATTTTCATTGTTATTGTGAAAATTGAAGTTTAACAATTGATTAGGGAGGAGTTGCGATTTTCTTTACAAAATGGTTTTAATTTCAAAAAGAGATAAATACTCTACTAATTGATGTAGCTGTGTTCTGAGGAAGAGTCGTTTAACATTCGTTCGTTTCGAGTCAATTGCCTGAAGTCATATCTCTAGACTTGAGTAGTAAGTAGCTCGATTAGTGATTTCGTTAAGTATGCTTGTGAAAGGTACGATGAACGGAAGCACCTTGCATCGAAGCTACACAATGGAAGGAATCGAGCCGACGCAGGCAAACAAAGATGTAATCGGATCGGAGTTGCACCTTAGTACGGAAATTGGCTAAGGTTAGGGCAACTTACTTACTAGCTATTTGCATTGTAGGCGTCAATAACTTCGACTTGAATATTGCTTGATATTGAATATTGCTTGGATATTGTTTATCGCGTTATGGAAAAATATTTTCTGTAGGCTTCGGCCGAGTGAACTTATATGAGACGTGTGTCTCCGTTTTCTGAGAGGCTTCGACCGTTTACTGGTTTCTGTCTTATGATTCCCGCACCGTATTATTGTTTCTTCGCTCTTTAGAGCTGAATATTGTTGAATTGATATCGAATTGTGCGTGTTGACGCAATTGCGAAGCGTAGGACATTTGAGTTGATTTTGTTGATCTTTCGGGTTGAGAGGAAACCCTAGGCAGGTCCTGACCTGAGGTCTGAGATCTAGCCCTCTTTGGAATACTTAGACTTTTCCTGGGGATTATATTTGGGAGATTTGGGAAACTTTGAATAGTTGGAATTTGGAACTTGAGAACTTATGGAACTTGGATTTCGATAATAAACCTCATAACTTGATTAACTCAACTTGAAATGCTTTGATTAATTAACGAGACCTTTAGGAAAATTTAAGAGTTGGAAATGATTGTGAAAAACGGGAAATAGTCGAAAAGCCTTGAACTTGAGATGATTTGATGGTCGTCACGGGGATGAACCATAGTGACCATGGAAATGTCACCGAGTGCAATATGTACTCCGGCTTTACACAGCCTAGTCGCAAGACGACTTTGACCTTCGGGTACTTTTAAATTGAGATTTGTGGTTAAACTCGTACGTGTGAGGACGATTCGATGTTTGGTTAACTATATTGCATTATGCATACGTTCGGGGTTTTGGGACGGTCGAAAGACTGGGCCTTTATCGAAGGACACCAAGAGTGTATCTTCGACTTTGCTGCGCGAATCCGTATGTCCAAACCCGACGGGTTGGGCCGATTCGGCAATAATTGTTGACACACGCGGATCCGTATATTCAATCCGATGGATTGGATCGATTCGGCGGTAGTCATTCAGGCACGCGTGGGTCCGTATGTTCAATCCGATGGATTGGATAGATTCAGCGATTGCCATTTTAACTCGCGTGAATCTGTATGTTCAATCCGAGGGATTGGATCGATTCAGCGATAACTTTTCGACACGCGCGGATCCGTATGTTCAATCCGATGGATTGGATCGATTCGGCGATAGTCATTGGACACGCGCAACGTCCGTATGTTCGACTCTTTTGAGTGAACCGACTTGGCGTTGTCACTTGTTGCGTGTGCGAGTCCGTATGTTCAACCCGATGGGTTGGATCGACTCGACATGCCTAATTGTGGGAGTTGCGTGTGCGAGTCCGTATGTTCAACCCGATGGGTTGGATCGACTTGACATGCCTAATTGTTGGGATAATCTTTTGAATTGACATTGCATGCATACATGCACCCTTGTTGATTTATTGAGCCATTGTTTATTGAACTGTTGAGATAGCAGATATCGAATTGTTTATTAGAGCATTGATAACATGTTATGTATATACCTTAGGGTAGGCAATACATAAATTACATGTATATATACAACATATATATATATACCCCCTTATTCTTCATATGTTGTTTGCATTATCTATTTTATTCCGTGAGTTGACCCTAGCGCCTTGGCTTTGTTTGTGTTTGGGCGGTCGGCCTGCTGCCAGGCGTCCGTCAGCCGATTCGTGATGATTCGTCACTCGAGGAGGACCAGGAGCGTAATGATTATTACTAAAGCTTTCGACGAGGACCCGGACTGAATGCATGACCAGATGAGGGTCGATGATGGAAGTATAGGGTATGGGTGTTTAGAGCCTACTAAGGTTGGGTGGTAGTGTCATAGCTCTGATTCGTCATTTGTACTTTTGGGACAGGGTAGTTTCCGACAGGTTGCTTTCGGTGTGGTTCTCCGTAGATGGGAATCGCATGGAGTAGTCGGACGTAAGAAGTCTTTTTTTGGAAGCCGTTTTGGGCTGACTTACTCTTTGGAGGACTGTATTTATAAAACTTATGACTCTATTTATGAGTCGCACTTGTTTGCCGTTGGGCAATACTCTTAGTTACTTGATGTTGCTTTCCGTCACTTGAGGACACTTGTGACGATGTTTTTAGTTACAGCAAGGGTGTGCTTGTATTGTATATTAATCGCTGTTAATCGCGATTGGGATGAGTCTTTATATCGACAAGTCTTTTTATTTAAACAAAACGAAAAAAAATACCTGCTCTTCCGCTTTATTTTATTCTTGAGTTACTAAAGTGACGCCACCGAAATCGGGGTGTTACGCCTATGACGCCCGGGGCCGACGAGGGCGGGGAGTGATCGCCGGTGCAGTGAGGCACGGACAAGGAGCGGCTCCTGGCAGGCTTCTAGGCGGAGGGGCACATGAATGAACCGATCTCACACCCGAACAAGAGGTATTCCAAGACTGTATAGGGATGGACTATACAGTTGAGGGGGGCATAAGAGATTTGATTGGTACTACTCATAACAACAAGTTGCAACTTCTTTTCGGGAGCCCAACTCATAAGAACTCCATGGTTAAGTGTGCTAGCCTTGGAGCAATATTATGATGGGTGACCTCCTGGGAAGTTTTCCCAGGAAGCGCACGAGTGAGGACAAAGCGCGCTGAAAAGACTCGTGTTGTTACCGTGAGGTCAGTCGTCAAGTCGGGATGTTACAATTGGTATCAGAGCCGACCTCTCCCAGTACGGTGTGGTTCGGGGACGAACCAAGCGGAAGTTGGTGGGCCTGTGACGCCCGGGGCCGACGAGGGCGGGGAGTGATCGCCGGTGCAGTGAGGCACGGACAAGGAGCGGCTCCTGACAGGCTTCTAGGCGGAGGGGCACATGAATGAACCGATCTCACACCCGAACAAGAGGTATTCCAAGACTGTATAGGGATGGACTATACAGTTGAGGGGGGCATACGAGATTTGATTGGTACTACTCATAACAACAAGTTGCAACTTCTTTTCGGGAGCCCAACTCATAAGAACTCCATGGTTAAGTGTGCTAGCCTTGGAGCAATATTATGATGGGTGACCTCCTGGGAAGTTTTCCCAGGAAGCGCACGAGTGAGGACAAGGCGCGCTGAAAAGACTCGTGTTGTTACCGTGAGGTCAGTCGTCAAGTCGGGATGTTACATTCATAATTGCAACGCACGAGTATAATATCTAGTATGTTATTATTTATGTTGTGATTTTTTAATTATCGTACAAAGATAATTAATGTAAAATCAATAAATTTTAGTCGTTACACTCGTTTGGCTATGAGTATGCTTGATTATCATATACCACATCAAGTTTTTTTATGAAGAACTTAAAAACAAATTTTGGTGAAGGTGTACTCATGTGAAGAAGCTCGACCCTGGAAGCAATTCGTTCTTCTTGAATGTGCCCGGTTTAGCACACACTTTCATTCATTTGAGAATATGATCAATTATTATAGTGGATGATATATTACTTAATGATATTGATTTTATAAAATTAACATTCATAAAAGTACATGTGTTAAGCCTGCATCCCTCTACTTGGGTGTGGTGGTCTGTGTTGTTTAGGCGTTGTTTTGTTAGTTTAGGTTTAATGTGAATAGCCTGGTTAATATAAAAATGACTCAAAATTCTATTTTCTCAATTTATACTCAAGTAACAGGTAAGCGATCTAGACTGTCGAATAAAAAATAATATACTAAATGGTTAAAAATTGTGGTTTACCCCTAAACCACCCATGAAATTCTTTACTTTTGAAGCCACCAATTAAATTTCACTTTCTTACTACTCACAAAGACTTTGCAATTAATTACTAAAGCTACCCCAAAGAATGTGTTTAGTTTTAAAGTTTAAAAAGCACATCATACTTGAGCCTTAAGAAGAGTTTCACCAGGGCTCCATGGTGGCTGTCAATGTCCATGTAATGAAAATGATGTAGGGACCAAGTCTGGATCTATTGTGATCTGCGTTGCACGTGGATATTCGTGTTTGTTTATACCGTGCATTTTTTTAAAATTAGTATTATTTTTATCACGTTTATTAAAAGAAAATTTATGAATTAATATAATGAAATTAGTTTTAGATATAAGTAAATATAAATTTGAATATTTTTTCAAATAATTTAATTACTTGTAAAAGTTTAGTGCTTATCATTTTTATCAAATTGAAAGATGGGAGCCTATTCATTCATGCATTATATTTTTGTCCGGTATATTTTTTTTGTTATTACAACAGGTGTTAAGGACAACTGTCTCACATCTCGACTAATCCCGCTCGTGGTGTGTGACTATCGTTTGACATATCTTCGCTAACATATTATCATACTTATATTTATATATTGTATTGCAGCTGCATGTGAAAATGTTCGTAAGGAAAGTCTTTGTGGCTTGAACTTTGGTCTCTAGCGAGCTTCTGGCCATGTTGAATGGGTCAAGATGTTTTCATAGCGAAATATAAGAAGAGAGGGTAATGGTAACCATGGGAAGACATAAAAGAGGAAGGGATATAATAGTAATATGAGGAAGGGGTATAACAGTAACTTTAACAACCACTAATTGTTTATTCTTTCAAGTTTATTTCATATTTTTGTGGGGTCCAAATTTCTTCTCATAACTTCTCCACCATGTTTCATCAGTAGTTGTCTCACCTTAGCTTTTATCAATCCGATATGGCATTTGGGTGTCAACTTAGAAAAAACTAATTTAAATAATTTTAAAGTTGATCATACAATGTCAGTAGATTAAATGAAATACAAATATGAAACAAAAAGATAACTAAATAAAAGATTATTCCTTTTCTTTTCAAAAGTTTGATAAGTTCAGCATTAGAGCTTTCAGAACCATTTTCAATCAAGTAGCTTCCAAACCACTCTACAACTATCATCAAGTGCAAGATCAACACTTTCTTTTGCAAACCTTGCCACTTCAAAACCCACTACGAAATATGTTGCATCATGTGAGAAGTTGTATGAAATGGAAACAACTCAATAACGTGTCAACCTATGAATGAAATGCGGAGACTCATTGCGTAATCATTACCTCTTACCGAAGATGCTATATTATAGAGCTGAAATGTACCTCTCGGAACCCCAAAAGCCTACTCAATAACTCCTAATAAAGAGCAATAGCATTAGACTTTGTAACTGACTCTAAAATAAACTTTAACCAAGATTTAAAGCAGGAAACTAAACTGACAATAAGAAATTATTATTAACAGTTATTGGCAACCATAAAGCTTAATCAATGACCCCTAATAAAGTGCAACAACATTAGACTTTGTAACAGACTCTTAAAGACACTTTAACCAAAGTTAAAAGTAGAAAATAAAACTGACAATAAGCAATTATTTTTAATAGTTATTAGCAATCCAAGAGCTCCCTAATGTCTCCTAATAAAGTGCAATAACATTAGACTTTGTAACTAACTCTTAAAGACAGTTTAACCAATATTAAAAGCATGAAATAAAACTGACAATAAGCAATTGTTTTTAACAATTATTGACAAGTATCCAAATAAGCAATATTATTATTATTCATAACCTATCAACTAATCAAATGAGGAAAGTATAAAAAACACTAATGGAAGAGTATAGGCCAACACTCAACAAAAAAACCTTAAGGGAAAGCAAACACACCCAAAAATCTCTTCATTGCAACCCAAGATAGGGAAAGATAAACATAACATAAAGCTAAAATGTAACTCATGGAAACTCAAAAATTTACTCAATGAATCTTAATAAAGAGCATTACCAATAGGCTTTGTAGCTTGCTCTTAAAGACACTTTAAGCAAAATTAAAAGTAGGTTGTTGAGTTCTCAACAAAAGACACCTTATACATTAATCATTTTAAAATCTTGCACCACTTCTCACTTTTCTGAAACATAGCACCAGAGGTAGGATCACTTGAAGGAACACTTCAAGTTTCATATGAACCAAAATGTGTCCAGATAAGTTAAAATTGAATATGAATAGAATAACACAGGAATAAGATAAACATGTTCTAATATAAGCACAACATTGGAGTTGGTTTACTTTCAAGCAATCTAGAGATTTGAAATTCCTTCAATTTTCTGCTAAAATAGTATGCATTTCAACCAATAATAAGAAAATTCTAGAATACATATGTAGAGAAGGGGGTAAATTAGTAAAGAAAGCTTGAATTACTTTCACATCATCACTGTCTTCATGTACTTACTTGAGAACTTTAGAAAATAAAAATAAAATAAAATAAGGTAATAGAATTAACCTGTTCTCACTTAAATATGTTGCACGGTGCAAAAAAACAAACAACAATAATTAAAGAAAAAAGAAAGCGAAGCATTTTCCTTTGATTTGCAAACAATGTCCATAGGTTCATGATTCAACCTGAAATCAAATGTAAGAGAGGAAGAATAGAAGCATAAATAGACAGAGAAAATAGACGAAGAGGAAGAAAAATGAAACACAGGAAACAAACCCTAACATAAAATACTGAAATTTAGAGCCCATAATGAATCACACCCGAAACAAAGAATCAATAAGAATTGAAATAGTTACCTGGACAATTAGTAGAAAATAAAATGAGAAGATCAAATAAGAAACATAGTAGAATGAAACGGTGGAAGAAAGAGGAGCAGCAAACCGAACCGTTGCAAAATGAGAAACTAGAAAGACCAAAACCGTAGAAGAAAGATGAGTAACAAATCTCAAGCGTTGCAACAAAGTTATGAACGGGCAAGATTTAATCTTTGGCAAATAATGTGAAATTTTACTAAAATCCCATACATAAAATTATAGTGTAGTGCAATGAATTACTAATTTACTTTGTACCCATGAAGCTGCTAAAACTTCTTCACCAAATAAAATTATTGTAGAGTAAGAGAGAACTCTGAATTCAGGAGACCAAAATGAGATTTGATGGCATCCAAAACAGAGTAACATTCCCAAGCATACTACATTGCTCTGTGGTAAAATCTGAGATTCCCACAATGAAGTGAATTATGTATGTCAAATGCATAAATGAAGTCATTAATTTTAAGAACAGTTTAATGTGAAAATAAAATAACGCAGAAATATGTAAAAATAATATAGCATTTTTCATTAGGCCTCCACAACAAACCGGTCAATACCTACTTCTCCATATGCTATCCACCTATACCTTATGAGGGAAGGAAGAATAAAAATGGTCACAAAGATATAAAATAAATTTGAGTGAAAAAGAAACACAGTCCATAAAGCATCATAGATTGACAGTTGAGCATCTTACTCTCCAATGGTGAAATAGTAGGTCAAGATTTTAACTTGGAAAAAACTACATATTTGATTGGTAAGGTATGAACATGACAAAAACTCAAAAATAGAAGATGGAAAATATTTTCTCTAACGCTGGTTAAAAGTGAATTATTGTATTATATCTGGAGGAATTGACAATATATATAGGCATCTCCTAATAAAAATAATATATTGTTGAGAGCATATGATAAGCATGACTAAGTCATTCCCACTTTCCAACTTCTTACCTTATGAAAACATGAAATCAGTTGAGATGGTTATAGAAGCTTCCTTCTAGAAAATACCTAAAATAGTCACGTCAAGAGAAGTAGAGGATGTAGAGAAAAAAAATTAAAACATTAGAAGATGAGAGAAATGAGAACAGGAGATGATGACCGCAACAACACTTTTGTAGCACGGGAGGAGGTCGAACAACAAAGAAAACATGGCATAGAAAACCTAGGGGAAGAGAGTATAGAAATTAACCTAATGAGAAAGAGATTAAATAGGGGAAAAAATGAAACAACAAAAATCTGAAATGAGAAAAGTCTCACAAAAGAGAGTAAATAGGGAAAACAATGAAATAATAAAAATCTGGAATGAGAAAAGGCATCACAAATTAATTCAGCAAAAAAGGAATCAACGGTTAGGATGAAAAG
The DNA here is from genome assembly GCF_012489685.1 of Lotus japonicus. Classification (NCBI taxonomy): domain Eukaryota; kingdom Viridiplantae; phylum Streptophyta; class Magnoliopsida; order Fabales; family Fabaceae; genus Lotus; species Lotus japonicus. The sequence goes on along the minus strand of NC_080045.1, from coordinate 33,181,810 downwards.
TAATCAATGGTCAAGATTGATTTCATAATTAATCACTCACAAATTTACATATATGTCTATGAAAAATTATTCATACATGTCTAATAAATTATTGAAGTACAAATTTACCCTCAAAGTTGCAAAACTTTCCCTTTATATAGATTATAGATTATAGATAGATAGATATAGATTATAGATTATAGATTATAGATAGATTATAGATATAGATAGATAGATAGATAGATAGATTATAGATAGATTATAGATTATAGATTATAGATTATAGATAGATAGATAGATTATAAATTTCCTTATATACATATTGCTTACTTATTTTAGCTCTGCTAGGGTTTATTAAGGGTACTTTATTCCTATTGTTATACCTTAAAACAGAACAGATATTGATAAAAAAAAAGTTGTGAAACCGATGAACTGAACCAATCAAATCGTTCATCATCGATTTGGTTCGGTTCGTTTTCAGAATTTTTTTTGCTAACAATCGATCAAAACCTATCCAATAAATTTTAATCAGATCAGTTTTTGATTTCATCTAAAACCGGTTCAAACCGAACCGCGAACAACCCTACCAGCGATCAACCATTCAAAAAAATAATTTATCTTTTTGATGTAAAAAAATGAGTAAAATACACTCACCCCCCTCAAGATTTGCAAGAATGACACTCCACCCCATTCTTTTTAAAAATCTACACTCCACCCCATTTTTTATAAAGGCAAATTTTAGTGACGAAAACAAATTCCTCACTACTAAAAACTAATTACTAATTAGTAAAAATTTAAATAAATTTAATGCATATACACTATCATACATTAATTTATGAAAATAATTTTACTGAATTAAATTTAAAAAAACCATTCACTCTGTCTGTTAAGTCCACGTCCCATCTATCTCCAAATCATATTTCTCACCACAAACGGCCACCACCAAGCCTTTACTCCCTTTAACACGGCTCCACTGTCCCACAATGTGAAACCCCATGGCACCTCCATGCCTCAAAGTTTTGTTGCAACCTGAACCCCAGAACGTGAATCGCACATCCCTAAAGCCACTTGTTCAACTACTTCTTGTGAATTTCACCCCTTGAAGTTGTGAGCGAACGCTCTGTTGGTCTTAGATATTGTTGGATTTTGTTAAAAACGATGCTCCACCGCCTCGTTGGGCTCTAATAACCTCAGATCCACTTCATATTTTCATAATTTTGTTTCTCTATTTTCTTCACCCATTTGTGTTGCTTTTTTGGCCTACAACCCAATTTTGAAAATTGGAGGTATAAAGAGATTATTTTGATTAAAATTGAATTATTACCAAATATGAAAACACAAGCATGTTTCACTATGTTCGAGATATGGTTTGTAAATCGGGAAGGTGTGCTATTGCATAATTTGCATTATGAATTTACGGAGGAAAAACGCGATTGAGAGAATGAGGAGGATTGTGATGTTTTCATTTTTAAATTTATTGGATTATATTGATTTTTTTTTGAAATTATTGATTAACAATTTAAATAATAACTAATTATTAATGAAAAATATTTTTCGTCACTAAATTTGCCTCTATATAAAATGGGGTGGGATGTAGATTTTAGATAAGAATGGGGTGGAGTGTAATTCTAACAAACCTTAAGGGGGTGAGTGTACTTTACTCTAAAAAAAATTATACTGCGGTTTATATTGCGCTACTCAAAGAAATTTCCGTAATTTACCCCACCCCAATTTGTTATCTTTCTTACATCTTTCTCTATACCTATCTCCCTTCTTTGACCAAAAGTCAAAACCACTATTAAACCCTTGAAACGTTAAAACCCTTTCACCTCTCCGCCCTTGTTTCCTTCCTCCCACACCCACCGGTCGGCATCAGAAATCTCCGAACCATGGAAGAAGAACAGTCGGAGCAATTCAAGGACGGTTCGGACCTCTGCAAGCAGCTCATGGACCGTTACGCCAACTCCGCCGCGCCACATCACCGCCACCTCCTCGCCACCGCCGCCGCCCTCCGCTCCAACCTCACCTCCGAGTCCCTACCCCTCACTCCGACCTCCTATTTCGCCGCCTCCATCTCCGCTGCCGCGGCATCTGAGGCGCTGGACACCGTGGCCCTCTCCGCCCTCGCTTCCTTCATGGCCATCACCCTTCCTCTCGTGCCCTCTGGCGCTATCCCCGCCGTGAAGGCGCGCAAGGCGGCAGAGGTCCTCGTGGCGGTGCTGGCGAGGGATGGGGAGGGGTTTGGCGTGTCGGGCGCTAGGGCCGCAATTAAGTCCTTGGGGGTTTTGATTGGGTTTTGTGACTTGGAAGATTGGGATTCCATCAAATTAGGTTTTGAAACTTTGCTTATTTTCTCCATTGACAAGCGCCCGAAGGTTACTTTCAAACACAATCTCTGTTTTTTTGTGTTTAATTTATATCCAATATGCATAGGTTTGATGTTAGATTAACAAAGTAATACAACGAACATTGGTGATTCGACATTAGTCTTTGCGCATGTGCCATTCCCAATTTCAGCATGGTTTTTCATCACTCAGGTTGTAGATGTTGTGGTTGGTTTGCAGAAAGCACAGATGACTCGAATATGGCTATAGCATGACACACAATTAGTACAAAATTAATATAAAAACACAAATTTTAAACCAAAAGAGAGAATTTGAGACTTTAAATAATTGCTTGAGTGATCATACAAATCAATATTATTGTAAATGTTAGAAAAATAGAACTAAAAGGGATGAAAAGTATCTGTGAAGTGTCCAGTGAGAATATATACCCAATATGGGTACCACATGGATAAGAATATCATTTTGAAGTCTCAGTGCTTCTTAGTTGGCTTATTTGCTTGTTTTAGGTGCGAAGATGTGCTCAAGAGTCACTTCAAAAGATTTTTGGGTCTCTCAAATCCTCCACTGTTATCAAGGAGGCTAGCAAGTTGGTTTTGTCAGAGCTGAAGAGATGCATTGCTTTGGCAATGAAATTAATTGCTTCCAGGACTGATAATGAGTGCAAAGGTGATGAGATTTCAAAACAAGAGCATCTGGAGGTGCTACATATGCTAAATGTTGTTAATCTGACTGCTGCTTATCTTTCTGCGAAAGTGATTCCCAAAGTTCTTTTGGAAGTGCATAAATTATTGGATTCTCAGTTCTTGGCACTTACAAGACACACTCTTAAAACTATTGAGGCTATTTTTGAAGCTTCAAAAGTTCAAAATATAGTCCTAGAGACAGAGGACATTGTAGTTTCTCTTGCTTCTTTTGTAACTTTGGGTGAAAGGAACCCCGTGGATAGCATGATTCTTGCAGCAACCTTATTAAGACTTGCAATGGACCTACTTTATACAAATCAATCAAGCTTTTGGATCAAGAATCTTCCACTTGTTTGTAGATCTATGATCGGTATGTATGCTTTACCTGTGTTTATTAATTTTTGAAATTATTTAATTGTAATCAATCTGTTTCTAGTTATATCATTCCTATCATCTCATTTGGTCTGGTTATGGTCTGCGTTATCTTATGACTTTCAATCAGAAAAAACAAGTATTCTCACGTTACCAATTGATCATGTCACTACATTAGTTAAATTAGAAATCAAAATCTATTGATAGTTCCACTACAAAACATTTTCCATGTAGCAATGGAGCAACAGGTGGTGTTTTTTTCCCTTGGGTTTCTGCTGCAGCCTGCAGGGATTTGTGGCAAGTAGTGTCCTGTTCAAATTTTGACTTTTTAAAGCATGAATCTAATGCAACATCTAAATAACTTGTCACTGGTTATCGTTAAAATGGTGGATTTTGCTGAATAGGTCACTGTGGGGTGTTAAGAAAGCTGTCCTTTATGTAACTTTCACTTCATTTTTGTAATGTTGTTTTTCTTCCCCTCTATTTTCCCTTTTCACTTATTTAATCTTCTGATTCAAGTTACCAATGCTGGACTTAGGTCTTCTAAATTTTGAGGGAAACACTGCTTCACAAGCTTCAAGTATTTTGAAGGATGTGCTCAAACATCATGTTGGTCCCCAAAGCTTATTAATTGGGACGGATCAAACAATCAATGATAGTAGTCAGGAAAGTGTGGAAGGCGATGCAATAAAATCAACATGTGAAGTTTTTGAGAATGCCCTTTCTGCTGATGGTGGAATTCCAAATGAGCATATTTTGTCAGTCATGTCTGTTTTATTTCTTGAGCTTGGTATGCAAACTGTCTGTCATTAAATTATTACTGCATAGGAAATTTTTTCTTTTCTATCTCTTTCAATCTATATAATTGGTCTCGGTTTTAGATTGTGAATAAGCAGCCTCGTAATTTAATTAAGTAATTTATTTCGATTCCCTTTGCAGATGTCATGGGATAAGGTTGTCTGATGGTATCATTTTTGTGTTCTGCATATATTTGTTTAGTGTTGATATGCAAAGATATTCGGCAACTTGCATATTCAAACATCTTAGGACCAATGTTTTCATTTAGTTTCTTTATTTAGGATTTAGGAGGTCACCATAGTTTCTTCATTGCACTCTCCCTCTTTTCTTTCTTATATTATTATTATTATTATTATTATTTTTGTGAAAAACCGAAAATATAAAAGATTGAATATTTAATTGTACTGAGCTGAGAGATTGAAGTGCTTGATTGTGATGAACTTTTTATCTGCTTTCAGTTGTTTGTTCTTTGTTAGTTTGTAAATAGGTAATGTCTTTTCCTCTGCTATTGCACTTCTTTTATCAGTAATAATTTTTTAGTTTTAAGAAATTAATAATCAAACTACATTTTTTCTTTATCTTATTCACTTGATTTTGGCTGTAGGACAATTCTCATTTGTATTCGCGAGGGATATTGTGCTTAAACTTGCTGACTCTGTGATTCATAGTTCCGGAGGCAAGATTAGTAATGAGCATGTAAGTACTGGTTTGGCTGTTTCCACATTGATCTAATATTTTTTAGATTGATCTCCCTGCCTTAATCTTGTCATTGTCTGATTCATTATGGGGTTGTTTCTCACTTATTTTAAAACTTCTAAGTTTAGTTCAGTTTATGGAGTTAACTGTCAATATATTGATTTTTCTCTTTATATGTATAAGGAAAGTCAAACTGTGAATGTAGACAATTTTAATTAAGAATTTGGTTATTTAATCTATGGCTGGCTATTTTGCTGGCAAGGTACATTGGATACTAGGTGAATTGAAAAGATGCATGATGTATCTTGATGCTGATTCACTTTAGTATCAGCACTGTCGAGATACTATCCTTGTATGTCTCATCTACCACTACTAGTGATGACAACTCTGACCCATGTTGTCTAAAGATGCGATCTTGAGTCGAATCTCACTAATAAAACATATAAGGATTATGCTTAAATAAGAATTCAAAGAAAGAAAGAAATCAAATAAAAACATGGACGAGGATTGATATAGAGAAGGAAATGAAAACATGGATGAGAATAGAGATAGAGAAGAAAATAAAAATATGGATGAGACTAGAGATGGAGAAGGTGCCACTAGTGAAGAGATTGATAAGCCAAGTGAAGATCGTCACAAGAGTTTTTTTTTGAAAAGGAAGATCGTCACAAGAGTAAGGAAGCTCTTGATAAGAAATAAGAATAAGATCAAGGGGTCATCCCAGAACTCGGATAGAGGCATGCCACACTCGCAAGAGGAAACAAACCTCAATAATTCAATTCAAAGCTTCCACCTACATTAGGATTCATGATACTTAAATAGAATAGAAACCCTAAATGAGACCTAATAGGCTTATGACTAACTTAGCCCAATACACGCCTAATTAAATTAAAAGAATTAGATGCTCACTTGAAGACCGAATGGGTTTATGGCTAACCTAGCCCAATACGCATCCAAATAACTTAAAAGAAATAACATAATAATGTTTAAAACTAACAAGGCCAAAACAATAAGAATTAAAACTAAACATTTAGCCCAATTTCTAATTAGGATATAATGTTGTATTTTCTTCAAGCTGAATCAAAGGGATTAACTTGGGCCCATTACTTCCATATCCATTGGTACTAATTGAAGTCCTTGGAGCCATTCCAATGCCTTCTCGCCCTTGTCTTCAATGGGCCTTCCTTGATTCTCATCAACTAGGTTACTTAACGACGATAAATTTTTTATTGTTAGCACAATCATTTGTGTCATTTTGATATATTAAATACTTTTTCTTGTAGGCATAGTTAATGTCTTAAATTTTCTATTTTAATTTATTAGTTGTATATTAAAACTGCAGCTTTTTTATCAAGAAAGTAATACTTATTTATTATTATATACTTCACTGTTCTCTGATTTGCAATTCCTTTCTTAATTTGGTGCTCGTATTGATTAGTCAATGATTTCTATTTTTAAGATGTTCGTTGTCATTTTAACTTAAGCCCCTTATATTTATGTTATCCTGAATCTGAAGTATTAATAACTAATTTTAGTTTTTTTATGTAAGTTATTTTATTTTCTTTCTTTTGTAGTTTGGTCCAAATTTTAATGAAGTTATTAGGAAGCTTGTTTCCTAATATATGTCACTTTCGATTTATTCCTTTATTTGGAGTTTTATAAATGGAATTTAGATGATTCAGTCGCAGAGTAACTGCCATGTATTCTCTTTCTATTCCTCAGTTTTCAGTCAATGATTAACCGGAAAATTCTGGCTTCTTCGTGAAAATCAGTTGAAATTTAATTTCTTGCTCACACGCACATGTAATGCATCAATATAATTCATCTGTACCTTGAAATTTTATAAATGTCAGCACGTAGCCGTTCATATCCGATACCAATTCTGTAGCGTATATTTCATTTCATTAAAATTAACTTGTTTATTTATCTGCTATATATTAGAATGAAAAATCATAGGTAGTATTTGGTAGATATATTATAATGTAACGGAACATAAGACATGAATTCTGTTATATGTTTAGTGTGGTTTAAAATAAAATAAAACCCGATATGAGGACAGAACAGAATAAAATTGTTTCATTTAGTTCTTTCCGTGCATCCAATTCTACCATAGACATATTCTAAAGCCGAATTCATCCACAACTCAACCCTGAAATCTCTCCTTTACGGGTATTATGGCTGGTTTCAGTTTGCACTTCCTAAAGCATTGTTTACTTTTAGTAGGCTACTATAACTATTATTTCTTTTCCAGTACAATCTAGACTAAAGCTACTCTACTGATTGCTGATTCATCTTTTCAATATTATGCAGCTTCAGAAATGTATTGGATCTGCTGTTTATGCTATGGGACCAGATAGATTTCTCACACTTGTACCTATCTCTTTTAATGAAGACAGCTATGCTTATTCAAATTTTTGGCTGGTACCGATCTTGAAGCGCTATATTTTTGGAGCATCACTTGCTTACTATATGGACCATATCATGCCTCTTGCAAAGTCCTTTAAGAAGGCTAGTCGTAAAGGTATATTGCTAACCTGTTTTACATCTATAGCTATTGTCTAAGATGTGTTTCTGTTTATAATCTCTTCCTCAACTGCACTGCTTTGAGCATGGTTTTTTTTTTCCTCTTTTTGTTTTCTTATGGCTTTGAGATATAGAGGAAGCTGGACTAGTTTTTTGTTGATTACTTTCTCGGTCTCTCTCTCTGTCTCTCTATCTCTAACCCCAACCGCTTTGAGCATGGTTTCTTTGTTTACTTTATTCCTTTTCTTTTTGCTTATAGATGGATGAAGCTGGTATGGTTTTCTTCTAATAATTGTCTCTCTCACCAAACTCTTTATTATATTTGATGTCGTTATAGCTTATATCTTGAGTGTCATATTCATGGTTATGTGTTGGAGAATATACTGTTCCACGAGTCTCATGGCTGAAGTGGTCCTGCAAAATGAGGTAGAGGGCGTTGTTAACAACAGGGTTCAAATAGCGAGGATAAATTGGGGGAATGCTTCTGGTGACTGGTGTAATTTGTGATAGGAAAGTAAGCTTGAAGGAAAAAATTACAGTATAACTATAAAACCTGCAATGTTATATGGGACTGAGTTATGTGGTAAAGAGATAACAAGAAATTAAATTTATTTTGTGTTTGTTTCGAGTTATACAAATGTATTCTAGGAAATAACTTCCCTGGAAATATAAATAGGTATGATCCAGTAATTTTAGAAAAAAACGTGTTTGGTTAACATTGGAATAAAATTATGGAATGTGGCAGTAATTTTTCATAACCTCTCTCGTTGGAAATGAAATATAAGAATGTGACTGATGTGAATAGAAGTTTTTCCCAACCCCTTTCATCAGAATATAATCATTGTAATGAGGTGTTTACTTTTTTTTCCCGGAATGTTTTATACCCAGGAAGTTGACCTCACTTAGTGGTATAAGGCTTTTGTTGTTGTCATGTTTTATATCCAGGAATGTTTTTTAATCATTTAACAAATATGGAAATATCCATTACCAACAAATATATTCTCGGGAATGTTCTTACATAACTTGAAACATACACCCTCTTAGTGTTGCAACTTGCAAAGATGAGAATATTGTGGTAGATTAGTGGTTAGATAAGACGATATAAGATTAGTAATGAAAGCATTAGAGAAAGTTGAGATAGTACCTATTATGGGAAAGATGGTAGTCTTGTCTTAGGTGGTTTGGATATGCTTGGAAAATACTTGTAGAAGCCTTAGCGGGAGCGGTAGATGACTTGGAGGATAGTCTAATAGTTAGATCTAGAGGGAGATCAAGTACAACTATAGGACAAATAATAAAATAGGATATGAAATTAAATGGGTGATCATTAGACATGATTCATGATACGATATTATGACATTGTTTGATAATGTAGCTGATCGCACTTGGAGGTAAAAGGCTTTGGTCATTGTTGTTGTTGCTACAGTTACGGTTAAGGCCAACCTGAATTCTAATATTGTATCAGAGCCAATCCTAGATCCATTGTTGGGCACTTGGGCCACCCGTTGAAATTTGAAATTAAATAATTGACTTGACCGTAGATATCCCATGATGGGGATAAGGACATTGACCTGACCTGCCCGGTAGATATCCCATGATGGGGATATGGGCATTTTGATGAATATGAAGTTTGTGACCTCCTCACTTCAAAGGTCTAGTTCTGGGTGTGAGGATGAGTGTTAAGTCCCACATTGACTAGAGATGTTGCTAATGAAGTACTTATAAAGGGAGTATTAGAGTAATATAGTTACTGCTATGTTAGTGTTACTGTTAAGTGTCATTAGGTAAATGGCTAAATGCTGACTGTGTTCTGTTCAGTTAGTTGTGCCTAGCTGGTAAGTTTGTTAGAGAGTTAGTTACATGCTTAGCTGTCAAAGCTTAGCTGTCAAGGTTAGTTAGAGTTAGCTTCTTCTGCAAGCTAACAAATCTCATAGTATAAATACTGTAATCTCTCATGTATTCATCACCTTTTCAATCAATGAAATTCAGTTGAAGATTTTCAACATGGTATCAAGAGCTGAGTACGATCCTTGAAGATCTCTCTCTCTAGATTTTCGTTTTTTTTCTTCTTTCTTCTTCATCACCATGGCTGATGAAGGTCATGCACAAGAAACTGCAGTTCCTGAAACTTCAGTTCGTGTTCCAGTTGCGGTTCTTCAACCACAATTGGCCTCTTCTTCTTTGGTTCACAAGCTCGTTCTGAAGCTTGATGATTCCAATTTTCTCTCATGGAAGCAGCACGTTGAAGGTATCGTTAGAACTCATCGATTGCAGAATTTTCTTGTTCATCCTGATATTCCTCCTCGATTTCTCAGTGAGGAGGATCGCGTAAATGCAGTAGAGAATCCTGCATATCAGGTATGGGATCAACAGGATTCTGCTTTGTTCACCTGGCTTCTCTCGTCTCTGTCTTCATCAGTGCTTCCAACCGTTGTCAACTGCACTCGGTCCTGGCAGATCTGGGAAGCTGTGCTTGATTTCTTTCAAGCACAATCGCTTGCACAATCGACGCAGTTGCGATCGGAATTGAGATCCATAACCAAGGGGTCGAAGACTGCTTCTGAGTTCCTCAAGCGAATCAAGGCCATCGTCAATGCTCTGATCTCGATCGGAGATCCTGTATCGTTTCGCGAGCACCTTGAAGCGATTTTTGATGGTCTTCCCGACGAGTATAGTCATCTCATGACTATCATCTACAGTCGCGAGTTCCCTTGCACGATCTCGCAAGCTGAAGCTATGGTTATCGCGCATGAAGCGCGTCTTGAGCGTTCTCGCACGCGTCAGTTGAGTGCGAATCCTCCGTCAGCGCTCCTTTCTCAAGCTGCGCCACCGGCGACGCAACCTGCATCGGTGTCGTCGTCTTCTTCATCAACGTCGTCGCCGGCGACCTCTGAGGCTAACTATGCTTCAGGTTCCTCTGAAAACTCCTACGATGATCGTTCCTACGATAATCGCGGCAGTTATGGCGGTTCTCGTGGCGGTTACGGTGGTCGCAACGGCAGTAACAACTCTCGTGGTGGACGAGGAGGAAATCGAAGTGTTCAATGCCAGATTTGCAAGAAGTATGGGCTTGATGCTAGTATTTGCTACCATCGTGGTTCATCATCTGGTTCTACTGGTTCTACTGGCATGTTTGGCTTGCAGCCAACTGGTTTTGGTATGCCACTGCCTATGCATTCTCAGATGATGCCTCAGTTTGGATTCTCCCCATTTTGTGGTGTTCCACAATTTGGTGTACCTTCTCAGTTTGGTACATCACAGTATGGAGGCTTTCCAAACATGTTTGGTCAATTTCCTCAAGGTTTAGGCATGGGAAATTTTGCTCAGCAGTTTGGTTTCCAACCATCTGGAGGTTCACAGTGGAACTCTTCTCAGTTTTCTGGTGGATCAAGACCTGGAAATCCTCCAGTTAGAGCTCCACAGGCTATGCTTACTGGACCTACTTCATCTACTATTGGTACTAACACTCCTGCTGCAGCAAATCTTAGCTCATGGTTTCCAGATTCTGGAGCTACACATCATGTTACCAATGATGCCTCAGTTGTTTCTGACAGTGTTTCCCTAAATGGTAATGATCATATCTACATGGGAAATGGACAAGGTTTGCCTATTATTTCTGTTGGACATGCCTCTTTTCCATCTCCTTATCATAAACACACTACACTCACTATGAATAATCTGCTTCTAGTTCCTAACATCACCAAGAACTTAGTTAGTGTAAGCAAGTTTGCTCGTGATAATCATGTCTTTTTTGAGTTTCACTCATCCTATTGTGTTGTCAAATGTCAGGAAACTTCTAGGGTTTTGCTCAAAGGAACTGTTGGTCCTGATGGTTTATACAATTTTGAAGGGATGCATGTTCCAACCCTTCCTCCAGCTTCATCTGTTTCATCTACATCTGTTTCACCAGTAGCTGCTCCATCTGTCTTTTCTGCTTCAGTTCCTTTGTCAAATGTACCTAGTGCTAGCTCATCTTCAAGTGTACCTAGTGCTAGTTCATTTTCTCTTGTGTCTTCTGTTAATAATGTAGATCCTACTGCCTATGACTTGTGGCATTGTAGGCTAGGTCATCCTCATCATGAGGCTTTACATTCTGCTTTGTCCAAATGTAATATATCATTGTCTAATAAAGCAAAATTTTCTAAATGTTCAGCTTGTTGTGTAGCAAAGTCTCACAAGTTACCCTCTTCCTCTTCTACTACTGTTTATGCTACACCTTTAGAGCTTGTTTTTGCTGACTTATGGGGCCCTTCCTCCATTGAGTCTTCTTGTGGTTACTCTTATTTTTTAACTTGTGTTGATGCTTACTCTCGTTTCACATGGATTTATCCACTTAGGCACAAATCTGAAACTTCCTCTGTTTTTCTTAAGTTCCAAGCTATGGTAGAGTTAAGGTTTAATCTGAAAATAAAGGCTGTCCAAACAGATAATGGCACTGAATTTAAACCTTTACAATCTCATTTTGATAAGCTTGGCATAGTGCATCGATTGACATGCTCCTACACACACCATCCAAATGGTAGTGTTGAAAGGAAGCATCGCCATATCATAGAAACTGGCCTTTCATAACTTGCATTTGCTAAAATGCCTTCTCAATACTGGGATCATGCATTCCTGGTTGCAGTTTTTCTTATTAATCGTCTTCCTACTGCTGCTTTGGCCAATGAGAGTCCTTATTTCAAGTTGTTCAAGACTCTTCCTGATTACAAGATACTTAGGGTGTTTGGTTGTGCTTGTTATCCTCACTTAAGGCCTTATACACACTCTAAGCTGTCACTCAGGTCCAAGGAATGTGGGTTTGTTGGTTACTCATCATCTCATCAAGGGTACAAATGCATGGATGGTGATGGTAGGATTTTTGTGTCAAGGGATGTTATTTTTGATGAAGTTAAATTTCCCTATCCTACCCTGTTTTTCTCTGCTGGGTCTGATTCATCTGCACAAGGGATCACTTCAGAAATTCCTGTTTTAGCTCCTCAAGTTCCTGTTCAGCACAAGCAGCCTTTTCAAGGTCAAGACTCAGTTGCAGCCTCTTCTTCTGGGAATTTTTCTCAGGGTGAAGCTTCTGTTCAGCAACAATCTCCACCTACACCAGCAGCTACTGCCACTGAAGTAGCTTCAACTGGTTCTTCCTCTTCTGCTCCTATTCCTCAGCCAGTGGGAAATACTCACCCTATGCAGACAAGAGCAAAATCTGGCATAGTCATGCCCAGATTATTTCCAACTTTACTGCTCACTCAAGCTGAGCCAGCTACCACCAAGCAAGCTCTCAATGATCCTAAGTGGTTAGCTGCAATGAAGGCTGAATATGATGCATTGCTTGCTAACAATACATGGACATTGGTTCCACTTCCCAGGGATAGGAAGCCAATTGGTTGTAAATGGGTTTTTAGGGTGAAGGAAAATGCAGATGGCACCATCAATAGGTATAAGGCCAGACTTGTGGCCAAAGGTTACCATCAAGTCAAGGGGTTTGATTATTCAGAAACCTTTTCCCCTGTGGTGAAGCCTACTCATTCTTTCCCTGGCCATTACTAAGAGGTGGCATATTCATCAACTTGATGTGAATAATGCCTTTTTAAATGGAGCTCTTCAAGAGGAGGTATACATGCAGCAACCAAGTGGATTTCAGCATGAAGACAAATCTCTTGTTTGCAGACTTAACAAAGCTCTTTATGGCCTTAAACAGGCCCCAAGAGCTTGGTTTGACAGATTGAAGTCAGCCCTTGTGAAGTATGGTTTTAAACCAAGTAGATGTGATCCATCTCTCTTTACTTTCTACACTCCAACTTGCTGCATCTACATACTAGTCTATGTAGATGATATTATCATTACAGGCAATTCCTTGCCTCTGGTTCAGAAAGTAGTGCAGAACCTCAACTCTGAATTTTCCTTGAAGCAATTAGGCCAACTTGACTACTTTCTTGGTGTTCAAGTGCATCATCTTCAGGACAGGTCCTTGCTTTTGACACAAACTAAATATATAACTGACCTTCTTGAAAGGGCAGAAATGGGAGAGGCCAAGGGGATCTCTACTCCCATGGTTAGTGGAGCAAAACTCAGCAAATATGGAGCAGATTACTTTGCTGACCCAACTCTCTATAGATCAATAGTTGGTGCTCTCCAATATGCAACTTTAACAAGACCTGAGATTAGCTTTGCCGTTAACAAGGTCTGTCAGTTTCTAAGTCAGCCTCTAGAAGAGCATTGGAAGGCTGTTAAAAGGATCCTAAGATACCTTAAGGGTACTCTCTTTCATGGCCTGCACCTCAAGCCTTGTAGTTTGCACACTCCAGTCCCTCTTGTGGCCTTTTGTGATGCAGATTGGGGATCAGATCCTGATGACTGGAGATCCACCTCAGGCTCTTGTGTCTTTTTTGGTCCCAACCTTGTCTCTTGGAGCTCAAAGAAGCAAACCCTGGTGGCTAGATCGAGTACTGAAGCCGAATACAGGAGCCTAGCTAATACCTCTGCTGAACTGTTGTGGGTTCAGTCTCTTTTGCAGGAGTTGCAGATTCCTTTTTCTCCTCCTAGGGTGTTTTGTGATAACATGGGTGCAGTGGCTTTGACTCATAACCCAGTTCTTCACACTCGCACTAAACATATGGAGCTTGACATCTTCTTTGTGAGAGAAAAAGTTCTCAACAAGTCTCTTTTTGTGCATCACATTCCTTCTGTTGATCAGCTGGCAGATTTGTTTACCAAGGCTCTATCACCACTTCGTTTTGAAACTCTTCGTGGCAAACTCAATGTGATTGAGAAATCACTTTCTCCCCCACCTTGAGTTTGAGGGGGCCTATTAGAGTAATATAGTTACTGCTATGTTAGTGTTACTGTTAAGTGTCATTAGGTAAATGCTGACTGTGTTCTGTTCAGTTAGTTGTGCCTAGCTGGCAAGTTTGTTAGAGAGTTAGTTACATGCTTAGCTGTCAAAGCTTAGCTGTCAAGGTTAGTTAGAGTTAGCTTCTTCTGCAAGCTAACAAATCTCATAGTATAAATACTGTAATCTCTCATGTATTCATCACCTTTTCAATCAATGAAATTCAGTTGAAGATTTTCAACAGGGAGGGCAATTCTTACCTCTAAGCTAGCTTTTGGGGAAACGTTAGGCCCAACCCAAATTCTAATAGTTAAACTATTTCATACACGAATCTAATTAGTGTAAGTGGATTTGTATCATTGTATGTCATTTTATCGTACTAACTGGTACACATCAAAACAATTTGTGATTCTTTATAAAAGTCTTATCATTTGAGAATCTGTTTTCTGTTTTTATTCTTTTGGGTTCATCTATAATTATTGAAGTGGTATGTTGTTTTTATTTTCTAATCGCCTATGTTTTGGCTCATGTCAAAGTATATATACCTATCAGACTACTGAATTGGCTTTTGCACATTGATCATTTGTTGAATTGTGGCCTCAACACTGTTAGCCACGCGTTAGAGAAATCCAATTTCACGTTAATCTCAAGTCTATGGAAATTTAGACAATCTAACAATATTTTATTTGATATCTTTGTTAGAAATATAATAAAAAAATCATTCATGCATGTTAGAAATATAATATAAAACCATTCATGTTTCATTTACCTAACAACTTGAGCTTTTGGGATAGAGTTCGATCCTTGTTGCCCCTATTATTCTAATAAACAAGGCTGAATTTTGGCACATGGTAGGTGGGTCTGTGCTTTGTCCGCTGCTTTAACCACAAACGGACTCTTGCGTGAGAGGGTGTGTTAGAAATATAAAATAAAACCATTCATGTGTCTTTTACCTAGCAACTTACATTTTTGGGATAATTGGTACATGACGATGTGCCTTCTTCACCCAACAGCTAAAACCTTTAGGATAATTGGTTCATGACAAGGTATCAGCGTCTTTACAACCAAGTGATCTAGAGTTTGATTTTGCCTCCATTATTCTTTTTAAATGTTGAATTTCAACGCAAGATAGATGGCTTGTGCATTGTCCACATTTCAAGCCCAATTGGCTCGTGCATGAGGTGGTGTGTTAGAAATATAATACAAAAACCATTCATGTGTCTTCTCCTTCAACTTAAGCTTTTGGGATAATTGGGTTTATTAACAATCTTCTTTTGAATATGATATATTTAATTTATAAGTAAATATCAATGTCAAAATTACAGATCTATGATTTGTGTGCATGATCAATATGCTAATAGCACAATATCCAGCTGCTAGAAGCAGAGTAAGTTTGTCAAGACTTACTCTTGGAGTAAACCCTCTATTTATGGTTGTTTGATCATATTATCTCCTTTGGCGTATTCACTTTAAAACACAATGAGAAGTATTTTGTCTTGAACACTCAAATATGACTTGACACTTCAAGGGCACCAAAATTGTAGTAGAATAACCTCATTTAGTTTAGAAGTAACTGCTTTCAAAGTGAAATTGAAATATGAAAGGGTGTACCATGTGAGAACGTGGGAAGTAAGAGCAACAAATCTTGAATATACAAGCATACATGGACGGTGATGTTTAATATTCTCATATGCAAGTATCCTGAATATTTTACATTGCCTTTATTTGGCTATTTGCGTTGTGTCTAGTGTCCGTGTTGGTATCCATGTTTGGTAAAAAAGAGTTAATGGAGATTTTTGTCCTTGTAAAATGAGCGAGTTTTGGTTTTCATCTCTTGCTGAAAAAAAGTTTGCATTTCATCCCTACGACTAGTTAATTTGGAATATTTGCTAAAGTAGAGAAAAATATATTTTTCTCAGTTTTGCAGACATTTTTACTTTTGTCCATTCAATGCAACTCCCATTTTAACGACATTCACTAATTTAGTCAATGTTTTGTGCAATTTTTTACCTGTTTTTTTTCCAGTAAAAGATCCAGGGACTAGTCAAGATTTGCTGGCTCGTGCCTATGAACTGTGGGGATTGCTGCCCAGCTTTTGTCATCATGCGACTGATACTTACCAAAATTTCACTCGTCTCTCGGATGTCCTTGTTATTTTTCTTAAAAAGGACCCCTCCATGCATGAAAATGTTTCCAAAGCGTTACAGGTCACACTTCAATATACTAGAGGCTATTGTAATTTGGTGGTTATATATATGTGTGTGTGTGTGTGTGTGTATATATATCTTTCAATTGACTTGTGATTATGAATTTTGTGTAGATTCTTGTGAACGAGAACAAAGCTGCACTTAGCCCTAGAAAGAACGAGTTAGATTTATCTGCAGAACATGATTCTTCGTTAGAGTTCGGCATGCAACCTGCTTATTCAAAAAAAGCTGCTACCAGAAACTTAAAGTCTTTGACATCTTGCTCAAATCGGTTGCTTTACATTTTATCAGATATATTTATCACTTCACTTCCTCAAATGCGCATTTCTTTGAAGGTTACACAGTTATTACTTATTTTACTCATGAACTGTAATTTGTTATCATGAACCATGTTTTGTTATATCACCACATTGTAGGATTTGGGAACAGGGGTTTCATCTGTGAAGATAGTCTTTTGCTTAATTTTATGGTCTGGTCTATTAATCATGCATATGTACTCGAGTTGTATCACCACATTGGTGTAGAATTTGGGAATAGGCATCAGTAAAGCTAATCTTTTGCTTAATTTTCTGGTCTGGTCTAATCAATCATATGTACTTGGATTCTATCACCACATTGGTGTAGGATTTGTGAACTGGGGGTTTCATCAGTAAAGCTAGTCTTTTGCTAATTTTCTGGTCTGGTCTATTAACCATTCATATGTTATTGGATTCTATCACCACGTTGGTGTAGGATTTGGGAATTGGGTTTTCATCAGTAAAGCTAGTCTTTTGATTAATTTTCCGGTTTGGTCTATTAACGATTCATGTCTCTCCACCCAATAGCTTAAGCTTTTATATAGTTAAATTCATACTATGACAATACTTTAAGTAATTTGAAATAGTTTTTTCTTTTCTTCTTTCATTTTTAGGGTGCAATCAGGTGCCTGGCCTCTATCACTGATTCTTCTGTAACGAAAGACGTTCTTATGTCTCTGTTCAAGAGGTTGCAGTTTATAGATCATGAAGAAGAAGCTGAAAAATTGACTAGTAACAGTAGCAAGCTTGATAGTGAACCAAGTGATGTGAAGGAATATGATCAAAGGTAATTTTGTCTGTTGCACTTGACATTATATTAGTGTAACATTTTTGTTTTGTAACCAAAGTTCGAACATGTTATTGAGATCCCACATCGACTAGAGATATGGCCGAGTAGAGCTTATAAAGACTTGAGCAATCATCACTTCATGAGCTAGCTTTTGGGGTACAGCCAGAAATTTATGATGGTATTAAATCACATCCTAGATCCTTGAGCCACCTACTATTGTTGCAGAGTCAACGTGACCTTGCTGATTTGCCAGTGCAATCTACTTGGTCCCTTGTTTCGCAGAGCACTATACCTGGTCTCACATATCGAGTGCATGGAAAAAATTAGTCTTATAATCTCCATGTTCTAGATGTCCAGTCCTAGGCGGGAGGGGGGGGGGTTGTATTGAGATGCCACATCACCTAGAGATATGGCCAGAGTATACAACTTATGAAGATTGGGCAATCATCACCTCATGTGTTTGCTTTGGGGGTAGACTTAGCCCTAACACTAACTTTAAGAGGTGTCATAAGTAAACAAGTATATCTTCTGCCAGCTTTTTATCTACATTATTTACAGAATCTGTGTACTCGAAGCAGTGTTGTTAATGGCGGATAGCGTAGCGTAGCGGCAAGGCCAAAAAATGCTATAGCGCTATAGCGTGTAGCGCTATGGGGGCTACGCTGATTTTTTTTTTTTTACATATATTCCATCTAATTATACTGTATAATATATATATGGTTGCTCAAAAATGATAGAACTGAAATTATATCTCACTCACACATAATTGATAAATAGCGCTGAAATGAGATGGAGAAGGAGAACAAAACATTAACAGAGAAGAACAGAAAATATAGTATGGAAAACAGAGCATGAACAGAGCGTGGAAGAAGTAGAATAGAGATGGAGAGCAAAAGACCAAAGAAAAATGAGAACAGAGATGGATAATAGAGAAAAATAAGATGGAGAACAATGAAATATGAGATTGAGAATATAGAAAATCAGAAAAATGAGAGAATAACAGAGAAAAAGGAGGAAGAAGAAACATAGGATGAAATAACCTCAAACAACAGCACTTTCTCGCAGGTGTGGGGAAGAAGGAGCTTAGGAATATCACAAACCTGAAGTCGCCGGAAAATTCGCCGGAGGTGGTGTGGGTGTGAAGGAGAAGAAGCAACGTGAAGAGGAAGAAGAAACAGAGGTAGGAAGTGAATGTCGAGAACTCTGTACGGTGAAGAAACAGAAGAGGAAGAAGAAACAGTGTGTAAGCTTCATTAACCGATGGGAAACGACCATTCTGCCCTCAGTTTTTTAAAAAGCTTCATTAACCAAATGAGAAAGACCATTCTACCCTCAATTTTTAAACCTAAGTTGGGGTAAAAACGAGATTTCGCCCATCATCACTTTCCCTTTCCTCCATCGCGCCGCTATTGCGCTGCACCAAGTGCGATTTTCGCCGCGATCGCGGACGCTACCACCGCGACGCGAAATCCGCGCCGCTACAGCCTCCGGCGTCGCGCCCATCCGCCGCTCCGCCACGTACCGCCGCGATGGCGGCGCTATAGCCCGCTATTGACAACACTGACTCGAAGGATGGTAGTCAGCATCTTGTTCAAACCTATAACTTGTGTGAGGGGCTGGTGCTTCAATTTTAGAGAGTTGGTTCATGGAACTTATGTCAATTGTTTTTCTACAACTGGATGACAATAACCAAGATTTCTGTTTCTTGTTGATCTTGTTTTAAAGCCAAATTTCTTATTTATTGGGTGATATGAATATGGTTCAGCTTTGACATCATCCTGAACAACAGTCTGTCTCTTCCCAATTTGAATTGGTCACTCTGGAAACCTAGGTGCTGAAAACATAACTCCTGTCTTTCAATTTTTTGTTATTATATAGTTGATAATTTTCCAGAGTCACTTTATTCTTCAGGTGTCTGATGTTGGAAATAGCATCTTGTCTTGTTGAAGGAGCCAACGATAATCTTATTGAGATAATTTATAATTTAACTATACAATCATTTCAGGTGATTTTCAGAGGTTGAGCAATCTTTTTTTACTGTTATTATGGTTATGTTTTTATTCTTTTGACTAACCTGTATAATTTTGACAAATTTTTTTTATGTATGCTTGGTATGTAGGCAACTAATGAAAGTGTTCAGCATGAAGCATACAGCACTTTGAGCAAAATTTTGGAGGTCTGCATTTGCATAGAATACTTCTGTTTCATTTTCACCTTATTATCTATCTCAGTACTGTTGCTGAATATTGCAGGAGCACCCATGTTTTTCTTCTCCTCGTTATATGGAGCTAATTGATTTATTACATGGTCTGAAGCCTCCAACTGCTGTTTCAACTCTTAGAAGTCGGTTTGCTTGTTTTCACAAGCTAATGGTACAGACAGTAAAGGTCAGATTCCTTATTTATGATAATATTCCTTTTATTTATACATCTAATTTATGTCAATCTCCATATGGCTTAGATATGAAGATGTGTAGCATTCTTCAAGAAACTTCTTTGCCATATATGCTGTTTTTTTTTTTTTTTTTTCAGAAATCCATTTTCAGCTTTCATCTCCTCTGCCAAGTTCGTGTGAATCATTTTCAATTATTGATGTATCTAATCTAAACTAACCCAAGCTGTGTAGCTAGCCTGTCAATTTCATGACTTGTGACTAGTTTCGGTCTAGTTCCATCTTAGCTTCACATTGAAAATTAATTTGGTTTGATTATTGTGCTAATATACTTGTTTTTATTTTCATTTCTTTCTATTAATAGTGATTTAAATTTTAAAATTCATATGCGATTAGCACCTTTTTGAATAAATAAATTGGAACCATGATTTGCTCTGCTTCTGTCCACTTAATATGAAGTAGGCTTCCAGAATTTAGGTTGTGACACATGTTCCAACCATAATATTTTGTGTGTTTATCCATTTTAAGTTGGTTTTTATTTCCTTGTGGTTATTGAACATTGAAATAGGGTTAAGAAATGTCCATGACATGTTTTTAGGCCCAGTTTGGAAGAGCTTATTTGAGCTTATTTGACAGCATAAGCTCTTATACCAGTGTTTGGGAGAGCTTATGCAAACAGCTTATGGCCTGCCATAAGCTATTTTCAGCTTATTTTCATAAGCTAATCAGGATAGCTTATGAAAAACAGCTTATGCTTATATACAGCTTATTTTTTATTTATTTCAATAAATTTTTAAAAATAGCTTATAAATAAGCACTTATGTCATAAGTGCTTATGACCATAAGTGCTTAATTAAGCTGTTTTTCCAAACGGGGCCTTAATATATAGTTTTTTTGCTTATGCTCTTGCATATTCAAGCAGTTACTTGCTGAGTTTTGATTGGGAGGAAGGTGGGGGGGAGGGGGTGCTGCTAACTTACGATTTGCACTAAAGTGGTCTTTTCTTTATATGCATTCTGCAGATTAGTTTAGAAGAGGAGGATAACTCAAAGGCTTTTCTTATTCTCAATGAAATCATTCTCACTTTAAAAGATGTAAGTATCAAAGACATACGTTTTTTAATTCCTTTGTTTAGCTAGGTCTTCCATGTGTTGTTGTATCAGTAAGGAGATGTGATTGTTGTACTACTACTGATTCGTATATAACGGCACTGTGTAGGGAAATGATGAAGCTAGGAAAGAAGCTCATGATCTACTCTTAAATATAAGTTCTAGCTTGAGAGACTTATCATTTGCAGGTCCCATTGAACCATATCACAAACTAGTCAGCATGGTAAGTGCATTCTTGATTTTAATTTTATTTATCTTTATCAGAAAATCACTAGTTTCTACTAGCCTGCTGCTAAACATAAGGTTTCTTTTTTCTCAATCAAGTATAACTTGAATTTTCCACAATTTGTTGTGCATTATTCAAGTTTTCTTTCAATCCTGTAATTACTAGACCAATGCAATTTCCACACTACATTGTATTCAGTTGATCTTATTGTGCGTTAAAAATATTTATATCATACCACATAATAATTAGAGCTGATAAAATGCATTTTCTGGAATGTATTATGAACTTAATGAGCTTATACTCTGAATATACAGATAATGGGATATCTTTCTGGCTCATCTCCCCATATAAAAAGCGGAGCAGTTTCTGTGTTGTCTGTATTGGTATATAAAGATGCAAATCTTTGTCTCTCCATTTCTGGTCTTGTCCCTTCTCTTTTATCTTTGCTTCATACCAAAGACTTGGAAATCATAAAAGTGAGTGTTCTCCTATTTTTTCAAGATTAGATGACTGTTTTGCGCTTATTTGTTATTATTTGGAGTTTAATCTTACGTATAACAGGCTGTCTTGGGATTTGTAAAAGTGATGGTATCTTGCTTACAAGCAAAAGAGTTGCAGAATATTCTTTCAGATGTTGTTACTGAAATCGTCCGGTGGTCATCTGTTTCAAGAAATCATTTTAAATCAAAGGCATGTCCAATTTCTAATATTAAGCTCCTAATCATAAATATGCATGGGTGTGCTTAAATTGATACACCTGTACAACATGAATTCATTCATTCGTATGTTTACTAGATTGACCCATAAAATAATGGTTCTTGGTTTTCCACAGGTCTCTGTCATATTTGAAATCTTATTACGGAAGTGTGGTTCTGCTTCTGTAAAATTGGTTACCCCAGAGAAGTACAATGATTTTCTCAAGGAAGTTCTAGAGGTACTCCTTTTAATATTAATTAAAGGACAGCAATGGTACTACAACTTAAGTTTGATTCGAGCCTAGCCATATGTTACGGTATCGTATGCAATGTCATGAAAGTTACTTACACGGGCTTAAAATTTCACACCAAGATTAAGCTCAAATTTTTTTTTTTTGCTACATCGGAAAATAAACAAACATAAACAACTACAAAGCCGCAAAACGATCACCCATAATGAGGATCTCTAAGTCCAATGGCGGAGAATCAAGCACACAAAAGGGCACCGTAGGGGAAGAGGCTCCTTTCTTTGCTAACCAATCTGCCGGCTTATTACAATCACGCGAGACTCGAATCAGGGAGACTGACCACTGCCTGCTAATAAGCTCATGAATGTCATCCAGGATAGGTAGGCACCTCCTACTCTCTTCATCCTCCAAAGACTTCAATAAGTCAGCACAATCAACATTGCATATGACATCTCTGAAGCCCCAATCCCAAACCAACTGCAAGCCAAGCTTTAAGGCCCAAGCTTCAGCCAGGAGGGCATTTCCCGTCGTTTGGAAGGCATGAAACCCACGCACCCAGTGTCCCTGGTCATCCCGCACAAGGCCCCCAGCACCCATACGCTGATCCGGCAACCAAAAACTACCATCCACGCACAGATTTATTTTCCCAGATGGAGGCACCGCCCACCTGTTGCACATCCAGTTTTCAGTCGTTGCAGCAATGTTATGATCCAGGAACCGAGCCACTTCATCATGCTCATGGCAGATGCGCCTCCATGCTTCCTGAATCAGCCATGGCGAGGTTTCAAAAACCATATTATTTCTCCATTTCCAGATTCCCCAGCAACACATCAGGAACTTCAAGCCATCTGGTCCCTGCGCTAGTCTTCGAACCCAGTTCTGGCAGTCGCTATCCATAAATCCCCTCCATCGCAAGGCTCCCGCCATCCTCCAAATCTCTCTGGAATGCGGACAATCTCTCAGGCAATGGAGAATGTCTTCCACCGCCGCTGAACACCGGCCACAGGTCGGCGAATCCGCCATATTACATCTGAATCTGTAACGATTCACCTGGAGGGAGTTATGCAATACCAACCAGATAAACAATCGAACTTTTTCAGGAATTTTCAAACGCCAAAGCCATCGCCAATCCCCTTGAGGTGTTTCTGGTTGGTCCTGCTGACGAAGCCATACATATGCCTCTCTTACCGTGTAGCACCCTTTGTCGCTGGGATCCCAAATCCAAGTATCTCGACGCCCCTGAATCAGATTTGGCTTCACTTTCTCCAGTTGTTCCACCACCTCAGTTGGCATAACAGTATATAAGTTGCTCACGTTCCAAGCTCCATCTGAAATAACATCCCTCAATGATAAGCTAACATCATGGATGTCCACGTAAGGGACCATGGTGGCAATTTTTCCGCTCCCACTCCAATCATCATACCATAGGGAAGTTGTGCCATCACCTAGACGATACAGGAATCCATTCTTCAATTGATCCCGCGCTTTAAGTAAGCCCTTCCACACATGAGAATCTGACGGTTTCGATTGGACCTGTAAAATTGAAGACTTACGCAAATATTTATGTGTTAGTGCTTGAACCCACAATTTATGGGGTTTATGGAAGATACCCCAAATTGCTTTGCCAAGTAAAGCTGTGTTTGCATAGTTCATATCACGGAGTGCCAAACCTCCCTCATCCTTAGGTCTTGCCACATTATGCCAACCCACGAGGTGCCACCCTTTTCCCCCTTGATTATTTCTCCAGATGAATGAACGCATGATCTTGTTGATTCGGCTTGTCACACTACGAGGAAGGTAAAAAACTTGCATAGCATAGGTTGGAATGGAAGCTATAACTGACTTTGCAAGGCACACTCTACCTGCTAGGTTCAGCATATTCATTTTCCATGATCCCAACTTGCGTTGAATATTTTCAAGGAGGAAATCAAAACTCTGCCGCTGAACTCTGCCTCCTTTAAGTGGAAAGCCCAAGTATTTTCCCAAGTCATTGACAAAGGGAATGGGAGCAATACTAGAAATCTCAGCTTTCACCTCCGCTCCTACACCTTTGGATGTGATAGCCTTTGATTTATTCAAATTAATTTTGAGACCAGAACTGTCACAGAATAATTTCATGGTGGAAGCCAGAAGGTTCACCTGATTTGTTGACGCTTGGCAGAATAGAAGCACATCATCCGCAAAGAAAAGATGGGAAATTGGAGGACCATCTTTGGATATCCGAATAGGTTTCCAAACACCGTCATCAACCAGGCTTTGAATAGAGACCGATAAGCGCTCCATGCAAAGCACAAAAAGGTAGGGTGATAGCGGATCTCCCTGTCTAAGACCTCTCCCCGGCTTGAACTTAGGTAGGCGCGAGCCATTCCAAAGAATAGAAATATGAGAAGAGGTGACACAGCACATGATGAGGCGGATGGTAGGTTCCGGAAAGTCAAAATATTCCAAGGTCTCCTTCAGGAAATTCCAGGAAACACTATCATATGCCTTTTCCAAATCAATTTTGAAGGCCACCTTGCCCTTCTTTGCAGGAGAGTGAGCCATGTGATGGATAATCTCTTGAGCAAGAAAAGCATTGTCCATCGTCCCTCTTCCTGGAAGGAAACTATTTTGCGTAGGGCCAATCAAATCATGGAGGAAAGGCCGAAGCCTATTAACCAACACTTTGGTGATCAATTTATAGGTCACATTGCACAAACTAATGGGACGGAGTTCTTTAACCGTAGAAGGATGATCAACCTTCGGGATAAGGACCACTAGAATTTCCATCAACTCTTCATCCACCACTCCTGCCTGAAACGCTCCCTCTACCATCCTCCAAAGCGAGTCTCCAACATGATTCCAATATTTCTTGTAGAAAAAAGGTTGGAAGCCGTCTGGGCCCGGCGCAGTGAAGGACTTCATGCTCATTAAAGCTTCCCTAACCTCCACCTTGATTACTGGTTGCACTAGCATGTCTTGCGCTGCCGAAGTCAGTCTAGGGAACCGACTGTGGCTAAGAGCCGAAGCCGTTGTAGGGGGAGGGGCCGCAAAAAGATTAGTGAAGAAGTATTGCACCTCTTGCTTTAGCACCTCCCCGTCAGAACACCATTCACCATTCTGCAACTTAAGGTGGTGAATATAATTCTTTTTCCTTCTTATAACAGTTTGGGTGTGGAAGTACGCTGTGTTCCGGTCACCCAACTTCACCCTATTTTCTCTTGCTTTCTGGTACCACAAAAGCTCTTCTTGTCTCAAGATACTTCTATAGTCCCGCTGCAACTCCGCTTCAAAGAGAACCATATCTGAGGTGACTCTTAAATCAAGCTCTCGTTGGACCCCTCGAAGGCGAGCTTCCACACGCCTCTTCTTTCTGAAGATATTGCCAAAGACATCTTTGTTAAACTCCTGAGATGCTCTCTGTACCCTGCCAAGTTTTTGGGGAATACTCTCTTCCCCCGCTCTCCAAGAATTCTCAACTAAGGCTTCAAACTGAGAGTGTTCGGCCCATGCAGCAAGAAAACGGAAAGGACGGTCTTGAGTAGAGGCCAAGGTGAGGCCACAATGAAGAAGGAGAGGACTATGATCAGAGTGAACCCTGTTTAGAATCTCTACAAACGCATCAGGGAACGCCACTCGCCAATCTACATCGCCCAATCCTCGATCTAGCCGTTTAGACAAAACCAGCCTGTTGTTAGTCTTTCTGAACCACGTGTACTTCCGCCCAACAGAGCCCAGATCAACAAGATTACATCTATCCATGATTGAAGCAAAAAGGTCTGCTCTGCTAGGCAAAAATTCACCTCCTCTGACTTCAGAAGGTAAAAGGATTTCATTGAAGTCCCCCATAAGGAGCCAAGGTACCTGGACCATGCCACGCAGATGGAGAATCTGCTCCCACAAGTTCTCTCTCTGGTTCGGAATAGGGGAAGCATATACTGCACTGCACATCCAAGAAAAATTTGCTTTCCAAATCTCAAAGGTGACAACTTGAGGCTGATTATCTATTACACGAAAGTTCACATTGGAGCCCCTGTTTGCCAGCACCCATATCCCACCACTGAAGCCTCTGGCTTCCTCAATGAAAATAGGAACAAAACCAAGGGAGGTCCAGAATCTGTTCGCCCTTCGAAATTGGCATTTGGTCTCCAATAGAATAACCACGTCCGGTTTTTTACTATGGACAATATCTCTCATAGCAAGCTTCCCATGCTCATGGAGAGCACCTCTCACATTCCAGGAAACAATCTTAAAATCCTCAAAACCAATCATTAAAAAATTGATTGAAAGGTTGGGGAATATCCCCTGGGGCCCCGCAGCGATGGTCCCTCTAATCATTAATAATAATGGCATTGGTCTCCAGCTCGTCTTTCGACTCACCACCTTCCAATAGGAATTGGTCCCTATTGGAATCTCCTAAAATGGCCATGGCATCTCCATGAATTTCCTGTGGGTCCATAAGTGCACTTGGTCTCTGATTTATTTCCTCCCTTAAATCGTGGCCCCCACGCTCCCAATCTTCTCCTCTGATTCTACGTTTCTTATTAAGCTTTAATGCTTGGCTTGTGGGGCCACTTGGAGTTTGAAATTGAAAAACTCCAGGAGCCACAACCTTAACCACCTTGTGTTGCTCCCTAGTTTTCCGCTCCCCATCATTAGCCTTTACTTGCTCATCATTGCTACCTTGTTGTCCATTAAGATGCCCCTTGGAATCCTTGACCACGGCCTCTTTACTCTTATCGTTCCCATTAACGTGCTTGCCTTGATTTCCGCCTTTATTCCCTTGTCGACCTTTAACGGCCGTGTCCCCATCATTACTCCTAGGATGAGCGTTATTATTTTTGAATTTTCCCTGAGCTGTCTCAGCCGCCATCTTAGGACCTTGGCTCGCTGACTTCTTCTGATTCCTCTTCTTTTTGGTAACCGTCATCCATTTCCCCAAGGGCTCCACCTCAGCCTCATCATTGGCATTTAAACTTTGTCTCTCCATTTGAATTGCCTCTTCAATGCCTTTCTCCTCATTAATGTTTGTTTCCGTAACAACTTCTTCTGGTGCCAGGTTGGCATTGGTTTGAACGTCCATTGGCCCCACCATCCCAGCAACTTCCATCGTATCCTCGTGTGCCACCGGTGTTCCTGTTGCTGCCGGTGCCGGAGAAGGTTTCGGTGCCGGTGGTACTGGGCCACTACACTCCCGACTTCTGTGGCCATAGCAACCACATTTGGTGCAGATTACGTGGAGGCCCTCATACTCAACTTTATACCAGTAATCTTCAAGACATATCTTACCCACTACCGGTTTATCAAGGTCAAGCTCTACACAGATTCTAGCAAATCTGCCTCTTTCCGCCTTGAGAGTGTTCCTATCCAATTTGATTGGTTTGCCAATTGCCCTAGCTGCTGACAGAAGATAACTCTCATTATAGAACACCACATTTAGCCCAGGAATCCGAATCCACGCTAGTGTTTTCTTGACTCGCGCCGCCGGGGAGATGAACTCTGGGCTCCATGTTGCAACCGCCAAATAATGATCGAAGACCATCCATGGCCCTCCTCCCATAACCTTGCTTCTATCTTCGTCCCTGTCAAACCGAACCATGTAGAAGCCATTATCTACATCCATGAGATCAAATTCACCTGCCAGCCTCCATAGGTTCGTCAGTTTCACCTTCATGGTTTTATACCCAAGCTTCCTCCCTAGCAGGGAGATAACCAGAGCATTTTTCCAAGGGGAACACATGTTCTCAATCACATCACGTTCCACTACTATTTTGGGAAGCAGTGGGTTATCATTGACATAGATTACCTTCATTGTACCATTGTCAATCAGGTCCTCAAACTGCTGAGGGGGTGGAGCCGAGGTGCCTCCCATGAGCTTATCTTTGAAAGTCGTACGCTGCGCTTGAGTGCCATCATCCGGCGGCTGCGAGCTGCCTCCTCCCGTGGGAGAGAAAGCCGATGACTCGCACTCCATTTCTAGGGTCCACCCTTGCCAAATATTACTCTGTTTAAGAAAAAACTAATTCAAAATAGATTAAGCTCAAATGATTAGGCTTATTCTTTTGAAGATAAAAATGACTGAAGTTAGCCAGCCATTAAACAATCTGTAAAGCACATTTATCTTCAGTACCTTGAAAAAAATTGTCCCAAGTGAATTTAGACAATGATTTACCTGCTATTCATTTGGTTCTAAATTTTTTCCCGACTGTAATACTGTGCATTAACTATTATCATTGACTTATATCTTCACATGGCTATGTATTTAAAACTAGAAAAACTAGTTGAAGTTATACGTTGATATTTTAGATTATAAAATGAGCCGTCAATTGAGTCGAGACAAGGAGATCAAATCCCTAATCAATATGAAAGCTAAGAGAATCATTATTATTAATCTATAATTAATAGTTAATGAATTGGTACCTTATGGAAAATTTTATCTTTTTAGGATTTTTTTATTACTTTCAACTCAGGCTCATTTGAAATTTGTAATAATTGTAGATGGTACAGTGTTGACTGATTACATTTTTGATGAAATTTCTATAATGTTGCATATTGTCTTTGCAGAATCGACATGGCAAATCACGTGCGGCAGTCACTAATGATACAGAAATTAAGCCTGAAGATTCATCTGCCAAGGGGTATGATTTAATTTCATAAAAATATGTAGGCTGATTTTTTGTTTCTTGGAAGCTGAATTAGAACCCTCTCTAACTCTTTCCTTGTATCTTCTTTGCAGACCAGAGGGGAAACCCAACAAGTCAGGTACCCAAGATTTGGTTAAGCATACAAAGAGAAAGAGGGAGAATAAATTTAAGACAGACTTCCCAAGCAAAATTGAATCACAGAAGTCCTCTAGCAATGACGAGTTCAAATTAGCCAAGAGAAGTAAACATTCTAATGATAAAAATTACAAAGCAAGAAAGTCAGAAGGAATTGAAAAGAACAACAGAGGTCGGCCCAAAAGTTTTTCTGGTGGTGGTGGGAAGGGAAAGGTAAATCTGACAAGTTTGGAGAAGGACAAAGCAGCTTCTCGTGTAGGTATACGAGCTTCCAAACCACACAAGTTGGAAAGGAAGTTAAAAGGAAATTCATAGATGGCTGCAATATACTAACGTTGGTGGAACATTTCTTACAAGCGTGGCATATGTCACTGTTGTTTAGGTATTGAATCAGAATCGGAAGATACGTTATATAGAATTAAGCAGGAGTTCAGTTTTGCCCGCTAAGCGAGAAGCACTTTTACAAGGAACTCAGCTGCCTTTGTAGGATGATGCTTGAATCTACTGACTGAGAAAATGGAAGGCTGCTTACTGCAAGCATATTGTTGGGGGAGGAAGAGGTGCTGACTGGTGAGGATAACTGTTGTTGACACAGGATGACTTGCTTGATTGATTATTTATAGGAAAATACTAAATGACACGATAGATGCATTGGACGAAAGGCAGGATCGTGTTTTTATAAAACTTTTACTTTTAATTTGCTGAATTTGTATTTAAAAAAATATGATTTGTTTTTTTTTAAGAACATTGAATTAAATTAAGTCCGTGTGTATCATGAGCTAATACAGTCGTACTTCATAGTTCGTAGCAGAACTCATATATATAGTTTCCATCTTTTGCTTCGTAGCAACACTCATATATATAGTTTCCATCTTTTGCTTCGGCAGAGCATGCCTTTACTGATAATATATGGAGTGTGAAGTTCAGATTTTCATATTATTTGTTTTCATAATTGGTATATGTACACTTGTGGACAGTGAGCATCGTCAATACATTCCACAGGTGAATGATGTTTGCAATTGCGGATACACTTTTTCTACATGAGTGACTGAAAACAAATGTACGTGCAACAGAATTTCCATATCTCCAATTTGCCTTTTATTTTTCCTTTTTTTATGTGTGTACAGAAATTAAGGGAAACTAAATATATTATTGATGGGCATTAGTTTTGGTGCCACCTCAATTGATTCTCATGCCATCCCTTTTTTTTTCGCACTTTATTAAAATACCTTTAAAATCAATTTTCATCATTTACGTATCCTCTTCCTATCTTCACCAACCTCACCACCATCATCCTTCTTATATCCTTCACCATTCACTATCCTTTTTTTTTTTCAATCTCCACCATTGTCACAACTATCCAACATATTCATTTTTTCATCAATCATAACATTACATCACCACCATCTGCTTCTTACATTAAACGTACCTCGCCCACAATCATCTTCATCTCATCCAACTACATCACCGACAATTATCTTGTTCATCTTACTCATCATTATCGGCTCTTCCAATCTTCACCATTAAGGTTGGCCTCGCAATTACTTATCTCTTGGTGTTTTTCAACGTTTTTGCCCAGATAAATCATATTTTCTCCGTACCCGCAGTAGGTGCAAAACACACATTTTCCCCCTTGTTTGATACACTTTCTCACTTATAAGTGTGAAAATTAGCTTAAATGCGCACTTATAAGTGCGTGCTGCAAGGATCACGAATGCAACATAAAATTCTAACGTATAAGCGAATAAATTCGCACCTATAAGTGTGTGATGCAAGGATCACGAATGCAACATAAAATTCTCACTTATAAGTGTAAAATTTTATTTTAACAAATACAAATTTTGGGTTTATGAAAAAAGAGGAAGACATTAAAACTAAGGAGGGATGACATCAAAACCTTTCCCCATTATTGATTGGTACCGTGATATGTGGTATACACTGCAAATAGCTAACATAATCCATCCTATTATGCGTACGAGACGATTTTCCGCCTGACTGGAGGGGTTTAGCCAACCTTGAGGAGACGATTCCAACGATGGGATTGTTGGTCAGATAAGGCATAAGAGGACAATAATGGCAGCTGGAAAACGCCAGTGGTGGCTGGATAAGGGAGCGGAACTTGATGGAAAAGGAACACAGTAGTGGGTAAGGCCAGAAAAAACTGTTTGATTGAAGCACGACTAGGGGCAAGACTGGAAAAACTATCAGATGAAACGATAAAAATTATGAAAAGTCTCGTTTTATTATAAAAAAAAAAAGGTAAAACAAGAAAGAAAAATTAATCTAATTTTTGAAAATGAAAACCACCATAACACCAACCCCCCAATCACTTATAGGTTAACTAAGCTTTTGGTCTCGGTATAATAGGAGAAGTTTGAAAATAGTTTGTCGCTGGATAGATTAGTCTCGAATTATTGAGAAATTATCCAATTTTGATCTGTGTCGAAGGTGATGGTCTGGTGACCTTGCATGTGGCTTCACTAGAGAGTCCTGACATGCTTTGGTCTTGCCCTAGATCTACACAGGTAAAGTTGAACAATGATGATTGTTTTAAATTGCATAATAAGCATATTAGTTACGGGGTCTGCTTCGCAATGCTTGTGTCGCTTAGTTGGGTGGTTTTTAGTGTACCGTCGCTGGTTCTTGTGCTCTCTCTGGTGAGCTTTTGGGCATATCGTTTGTGAGAGTGACTTGTTGGATTCCATTAGGATGTTGGAAGCCTCTTTTGTGTCCTCTAACTTGGCAGCGATGTTGGGAGAGATTGTTGAAAAAAAAAAGGTAAAACAAGAAAGAAAAATTAATCTAATTTTTGAAAATGAAAACCACCATAACACCAACCCCCCAATCACTTATAGGTTAACTAAGCTTTTGGTCTCGGTATAATAGGAGAAGTTTGAAAATAGTTTGTCGCTGGATAGATTAGTCTCGAATTATTGAGAAATTATCCAATTTTGATCTGTGTCGAAGGTGATGGTCTGGTGACCTTGCATGTGGCTTCACTAGAGAGTCCTGACATGCTTTGGTCTTGCCCTAGATCTACACAGGTAAAGTTGAACAATGATGATTGTTTTAAATTGCATAATAAGCATATTAGTTACGGGGTCTGCTTCGCAATGCTTGTGTCGCTTAGTTG
The DNA here is from genome assembly GCF_012489685.1 of Lotus japonicus. Lineage (NCBI taxonomy): Eukaryota > Viridiplantae > Streptophyta > Magnoliopsida > Fabales > Fabaceae > Lotus > Lotus japonicus. The sequence goes on along the minus strand of NC_080045.1, from coordinate 33,149,741 downwards.
GGTGGTTTTTAGTGTACCGTCGCTGGTTCTTGTGCTCTCTCTGGTGAGCTTTTGGGCATATCGTTTGTGAGAGTGACTTGTTGGATTCCATTAGGATGTTGGAAGCCTCTTTTGTGTCCTCTAACTTGGCAGCGATGTTGGGAGAGATTGTTGATATTTCTACTCGGTCGTGGCGTGTCTCACTCTGACATATTCGAAGAGAGGCTAATTCGTGTGCTGATATATCGCCATATACATATATATATATATATATATATATATATATATATTGTGATCGTTAAATTGTTTTAATCCGGATCGTTCATGATCAGATCTAACATCGTGATTTATTCTAACATCGTGAGCATATAAAAACATCTTTCTCATAATATACATGTTTTTATATGCGAAGATATGAATAAATCACGATGTTAGATCTGATTATAAAATATAAATAGTCCAAATTAAAACAAATTAATAATCATATGATCACTTAAAAAAGTTATGTGAATTTTTAAAAATGTCTTAAAAAGTCACACCTATTCATAATTAATCTAACATTCTTGATTTATTTTCATATTCTCACATAAGATCACTTTTCTCATAAGATATATATATATATATATATATATATATATATATATTCTTAACCATATCCATGGCTAAATTTATCGAAATGAAATGTAGCATCTGAAACTTCAAATAGCTTATTTGTAACCAACATGTGTTTGGTTCAAGTGGTACATGTTTGATTCCCCTAAGCAAGGTTTCTAGTTCGAGTCTTGTGGATGGAAAAAACCCTGTTGAGAGAGTTAGCCCCACCATGATGTGGATGTTCCCGACTCGATTAGGATTGCCTCCGAAGAAGAATACATTTTTAGACAAAAAAAAACTTATTTGTAATGTAAGATCCAACTTTCAATTACCCTTTCAGAGGCAATCCTGTTTTACATAAAAAAAAAAAAAAAGCTTATTTATAATGTAAGATCCAACTTTCAATTACCCTTCCATAAAATCCTACAACTTTCCCATCTACGGTTGTAATAGATCAAATTAGTATAGTTAAATAGTTTAAATAAATTATAATATTATTATATTCCATTTTTTAAGATGCTTTCAATTAATTCACGAAAGGAAAATGAAAAACTTGACTTGAGGTAGCCGGTCATTACAGTTTTTGAAAACAGTATTTAAAAACTGTTTTTGAAAAGTGTTTTTAACGAATAAATGTTTAAATTATATATTTTTAAATTATATATTATTGGAATATGAAAACCAAAAACTGAAATAGAAAATATCTTTTAACTGTTTTGGTATAAATTTTAGTTTTAAAAAATGAAAAATGAGAACTATTTTCAAAAATAGGATTTAAAAACAAACAAGTTTTGTCATTGAATAATTGTTCAAGTAGTAAGAGCTATGCGACATACATATAAGTTAGGGGAGGTCAGGGATCAATCTCTAAAGTCTAAAGGGTGCAATTTATTTTTCCGATGTAAAAAATAAATTTTTAAATTTACAGTTTATAAAAACAGAAATCAATTTTTAAAAACTATAATCAAATATGTTCTAGATCTTTCTAATATTTTTTTTCTAACTATGGGCCGGAATAACTCTCTTATCAATTTTTTTAAAAGTAAAAATTTATTGAAATAAAATGATTTGTGATACGGGCCCTCTCCATGAAGGTCTAACCAACAGCCTTGCCAAAGATCTAACCTGCAAAAAATCAAAATCCAAAATATCCTTAATCATAAAACCCCACCAGCATAATAGCGTATCACACAAATTTTTCTTTTCGGAGTAATTTTGATTTTTGTCCCTATATAAGCATTAAAAAATTAAAATTAGCTATGGAGGAATTTCACATAACAAATTATGCCTGGATGGCTGACAGTATGTGCAGACAGAAAATCACCAAAATGGCTTCCATAAAGTTGGGATCTATTTCAATGAAAAATTTAGAGAGATCAATATGTCAATAATTTGCCGTAGGGAAAAAACATATTTAACCTATGTTTTGGATTTTCTTCTAACTTATACAGTAAAGCCCCATATCATATTATCTCCAAAGAATAACTCAAGTGATAAGAATTATGAGACATATTGGTTGGGAGAAAAAAATTCAGGGACCAATTATTGGTGGGTATAATTTATCTTTTGAATGTAAAAAAAACCAAAATATTGTTAGTGTTCTGAGTTTTTCCGACTATTATACATTTATACCATGTAAACCTTAAAAATTTCTGGAATACTCTGGAAAAATTGCATCATTTTCACCTAGGATTAATAGACAATATAATACTTTTCCTTTTATACCATTCATGATAGTTGATTGAAATCTGAATGCATAATCAATCATGAAGTGTTCTATGAGGGGATTAAAAGGCAGCGCAAAACTGCAAATAGTTCTTTCATGATAAGAGTTTGGTAAAATTACTTGAGTTGCATGAAGGTGGGGTATCTAATGACAGGATTTTTTTCTAACTTATATATTGGATTATTTATTCTAATATACAATTTTCCTTATTTTTTCTGAATCCCCAGCATCAAGCAGAACTGAATTCATCCTAATTCCCAAGCACATGCCCTCTCGTGCAATAGTTAGTTTAGCTGTAAAGAAACCAAATTCATTTGCAGATCAGTTATATTTTTTCCTTCATTTGTTGTATAATGTATTAAAGATATATATATATATATATATATATATATATCTTTAATACATTATACAACAAATGAAGGAAAAAATATATATATATATATATATATATATATATTTTGGACAAACCAAACTTATATATTAAAGATAAGGGTATAAACCCAAAGTGCAAAATACAATAGGGATAGTACATGAAAAGCATAAGACAGAAACAAAAATAATTGAAAAAAACACACATAAGATAGCAAAGAACTAGGCTTAGCTAATAAAACAGCATCAGACCCTTCTCACAACTTCAAACCAACCGGGACCTGCTGAATCTTGACTCCAGAAACGTCTTAAAGGATGCAGGGGCCGTCTCATGAGATATTGTATATTTTTATACATATTTGTTAATAGAATTAAATCAATTAATAGAATATATATTGAGTTCAATCCAAAAAGAAACCGGGGAAAATCATTGACTGGGTGGAGCAATCACAATTTTTTGAATAGATAAACACCCATTAAAGAAGAAAAATTCTAGAGAAGATTATGATTTACTCGCAAAATTCATTACTGAAAATAATATAAAAAACATCTCAAATTAAACCGGAAATGCCTAGCTAATGCAGGAAGAAAATAAAATAGAAAGAACATAAACCAGTTGTGAAACTACAAAACTGATTTCTTCATCCTCGCCAATTCATTTGCTTTTATTACCAGATTTACCCTTAAGTCATCTAAACACAACATAAATTGCTCAACTTGATCAACCCTCATCTCCTCAATCGGATCGTTCCACCATTCTCCTACGTTCAAAAACTTCATAAATTCCATCTCTTCTAGTGTCTTCTCCTCCATCTCCAATCTCTTTATCGCCGCCTCGTATCGTTTATTGTACCCTTCATATGTTGAAGGCATGGGTCTTGGCTTTCCAGGTTCCGAATCTTCAGAAGTAGTTCCATTGAGATAGCGAGTGATGACGGTTTTTGGGTTGGGATGGCCAAAGCAGAACAATTTTCCACCTGGAGAAAACACAACAATTGCTATTTGAACATCGCATAAAATGCATAGTTCACTTGCTTTCTTGAACAGGACTGGGCGTCGTTTCGAGAACGTGATCTGCTTATATTCTTTCTTGACAATCTTCTTGATCTCAATGTTCTTGTGGCCTGTGGTTTTCTTCTCCTGATTCAACATATCCATGGAGAATGAAATGAGAATCAGAAGTGTTATCTAGGGTGAATTGCACTTGATTAGGTATATTGGAGTGGCTTATTTATAATGCGGCCTTGTACTTATCCTCCCTACGATTTCGACCTATTTAAGATTCTAATCAAATTCTTTTCAAAAAAAAGAAGATTCTAATCAAATTAGTATAAATCATTTGAGGTTTCATTTGGTAAGAATATTTTTGTTTATGGAAACCAAATTTGATTGCTTTTTTCGTCCTAGTAGTGGATATCTAGAGTTTCCTAAATTCAATTTCTTATTTGTGAAGAAATTAACAAAACAAGATTTTGCTATTTCTGAGACATAGAGAATATATATATCACGGATTTGTTGAGCCACACGTTACATCTGATTAAAATATGGCTTTTATTACTCTAATACTGGGCTTTTAGCGGGCTTTTAGCGAACATTCCAATCGCTGGTAAAAATCATGCCGTCATGCCATTAGTTATACAACCGTCACTGTTTCTTGCGCCGCGAGTTAACGTTGTTTTTAAGCAACTGCTGGAAGAACCGCTGAAAAACCAATTCAAATTCAACTTCGGAAAATAAATTGTATTTGATTCGAAACGGCCTATGAGACGAGATACTGAGAAAGAATAAAGAGAAAGGCAATCAGCTAGTGAAACCCACCTAAAAAAAAATTTCAGAAGGTATAGTTTATTTCAAGCCCAAGAGAATGTGTTATTGAACAATAGTGCAATCAGTTACATTCTTTGAACCAATTTCCTTCTCTATATTTTACATAATTAGAATTTTTAAGAAAATGTGAAAGGAATCTTTAGGGGCGTTTGTTAGGTAGGTGGACATGTTCCGCCAAACAAGATACTTGCGAGACCTTAACGTTAGGACAACGCTGGATAAGGCGAGTCAACGAAAGGGCTCGCTAGTATCCAGATAGGTTTAGTTAGGCGTATGGGTCAATACTAAGGCCCAATAAACCATAGACAAGGCCCAAATGTAATAGATTTAAGTTTAGGGTTTAGCCCCACTATAAAAGTCTAACCTCATTCATAATAAAGGAGGGTTCTCTCTTTGGCATAACAATGGCTACCGATCCTACCATGAACCTTAGATGAAGACCTCAATGTTCATGTAAGAACATTTTGGCACCCACCGTGGGGCCGGAAAAACGTCCCCCACTTCCATTGATGTGAACGGCGTAAAGACGCCATGGCAGCTTTTCTTCTGATGGGTGGAGTAGAGGCTTGCAAACCAGCTACTCAGCTTTGAGTTTTAGCAATCGAGAATTGCGTACCAAAGGTAATACAACCGTCCTCACGACGAAGATCGGAGCGGAGCAGTAGAGACGATGGAAGATGGTGGAAGTATATCCTCTCGTCTTCTTGATGCTTTTCGTTCCAGATCTGCTTGGTTTGTCCCTCTCCTTTGCTTCACTCACAGAGCAGAACGAGAATGAAGATGAAGAGCAGAGACGGTGACCCTCCCTGATCACGCGGCGGCGAGTCCAGTGATAGCAATAAAGGACAGAACGCGGCGGGTCTGTGTCATCGTGTGCAGCACCAAACCTCTTTTCAATTCGCGCTACCTCCCTCTGTTCACGGCTCCAGTAGTGCCGTCGGCTTTTCCCTCAGCTTTTGATCCCAAACCGTGTTATGATCTGAGCTAATTGAATTTGCCCTGAGTGTCGACAACAGAATTGAGATAGTGCACCAGCTCTCTGTGAAAGAGCGGGGAGAAAAATGTCAGATCAAGCGGAACGTTCCTATGAGTGGGAACACACCAACTGTTTGACGAAATGCTTCACTGAAATTTTGCATCCTCGAAGGTTACAATGTGCCAGTCAACTCCGTCATCATTTATCAGGGGAGTGTTACTTCCTTTTCACCGGATTTATTTGCTAATTTCGCATATGTGAATTCTTATCTATCATTTAAATTGGTGTACCATGACTGAAATTGTGGTATGGATTGGCATAATTTTACTTCCTTTACTGCTTGACACCCCATGCTTTGAAAATCTGGTGGAATAGAGGCTAGGAAGATTAATTTTACACAGTAAAAGAAGATCGTTATATTGCTAGCTAGTTATTTTGGTCCTAAGTGTGAACCTCCTTCCATGATTCATTGCTTGTGCTCATTGATCTGTTAAGATGATTTGCTTCTTTGAATTTGATCTAAACCCAGAAAGGTTGCAGCCATGTAATCTATGCACAAAGAACATTACTTTTGTCTATTAACTTGGATAAGACCCGCTTTTTCAAAAATTTGAACTAGCTTCAACATCAAGTGTCCTTTAATACAAAATTTGAACTTACCATAACTTGTACCTTCCTTGATATCAACTTGCTATCAAGAAAACTATAATTTCAATGCTGACCTTGCTATATGAAGAAAATAATAGGTTGGTTATTTGTTTGTTTGTAGGGACGCATATGCATGATCTGTTAGGTGTATGAATCAGCATGAACAATGTGAATATTTAGGCTGATCTGAGAATGCAAGAATCAGGAAGGGAAGAGCAATTTGTTTCCGCTTGAGCATTCTGGGTTGATGATAAACATCACTGTCATGAACCAGGGGAGTATAATATTCTTACTGCTAGCCTGGTTATCTGATCTCAGCTCTACCTTTCTGACAATTTTAATGCACACTGCCTATCTGATAGATCACCTCAGTGATTTATTGAATATATGCATATGGGCATATATCCACAATCTGCACAATCTTATGAATTTTCTCTTTTCTTTTGATAATGGTACTTTGAAGAACAATCTTGCAGCTTTAATTTAATGAACTTTTGGAAGGTGTATAATTTTAGAAGATGTTATATATCCTTATATGAATCTGAACTGTTTGAGTTATGAAAAATAAATGAGCTTCAACCTTGATGAATGAGGAAGTTTAAGGTGATTTTAATCAAGTAATCTTTGCTAATGATTTGTTATATTTCCGGCAAGACAGGCTCTTGAAAAGATGTTAAAGTATGTTTGCTGTATGATCTAAAACTGGTTACATTGATCTTAATGTATTTGCTGTCACTTTACTGTCTTGATTTAACAATAGTTGAAATAAACTCTAAGCTGGAATATCTTAACAAAGCAAGCACATAGCAATTCCTCCTATGAATAAATTTTGCTGCAAACTGTTGTTCTCATTACCTCCTACTCATCCCCAAATGACTCCTACATGTGTGAAAAATTCTCGGATTAGACCTGATCTGAATTCTGAAAGCGATATTGTTTGGATGCTTTTACAAAGATCTCTCAAATGAGGCATGATATGCTAGCTTAACTCTATCTAGCTTGCATAGTTCTGCTATTTTAGGAATTGTCTATTGCTGGTTCTGATTTTATTTTTCTTAGGATTTCCTCACTATGGCTATATTCCTATACAGTAGCATCCATTGTTGATAGTACTCGTTTTATGTGAATGTGAAGTTTTCCTCAATATACAAATACATGATCAGGTTTCTTTTATGTGAATGTACTATTAATTCCCGGCAGAGGGACTTCTTGTTATGCCTTATGCTTTTAATGTTGATTATGGTTACACTTCCACACAATTGAAATTTGTCATTCACAAAATGCAAATGAATTTGATATCAAAGGAATAGCTTAAATGGAAAGTCCAATTGGATGGTGTTACAAATTGATATTTATAGTACAAGTATAAGACTCCATGACTAGTAAGGCTGAGTTTATGAGATTATGTCATTAAGGACGATTTATGGCAAGGTACGTTGTGCGCCAAACTTGGGTTGGACCCGCCAACTACATGTTGGATAGTGGCAACGCAGTTAACCGGGGTTGGTCCCGCCAGCTATATGTTGGATAGGAACCGCCCGTTTCAGCGCGTAATGAGCTGCGTCATGTGACTTGGTTGATCACATCACCGAAACCTGGGTTGGACACGTCGACTACATCGTTGGATAGTGCCCACCCAGTTCGCGCTTAAAAGAGCCGCGGGACCACATGAGATGCCAATAAAAGAATCTCAACGAAAGGCAAAACATGTGCCAACGGTTAAGGACAATCCTTTTGATGTCCTCATGTATTTGAGACTTTGTTCTTGCCGCTTCATGTGACTTGGTTGTTCACATCTCCAAAACCTAGGCCGGTCTCGCCTACTATATGTGGGATAGAGATCGCACAGTTCGCCCTTTAAGAGCCGCATTAAGACTTGAGGCGCGAATGAAGCGACCTCATAACGAAGTGAAAACAGGCCGAGTGTAAAAGCAAGGTCAACAAACAAGTTATTTGCATCTCGCCACTGTTGTCACTCTCAAAACATTTGGTTGTTGGTGGTATTTGAACTTTATTTCTAGATTACATGTTTAGCGAATTAATGATAAGTTCAAAAGTATGATTCTACAAGTCAATTTCTTCAATACTCGCATGATTCTCCATGGCTATATGTTGGGCTGAGAACATGTGACTGCGTCGTTAGGAATGACATTGTGCAATAGATTTTGGCGGCTTGATCTCGTCATCTTATCATTGTCATCTTGGAGTAAAGACGCGCTTCGTCTTCATGCTTCAGACTCGGCGTCTTGCGGGCATGTGGACTGGGCAGATACTTCCCACATATGATGACTTCTTCAGACATGGTAGCAAATGTATTTATTAGTCGATTTTGTGGCGGGTTATATGTTCATTATGCCATTGTTGGCACTTGTATTTATTAGTCGCTTTTATGGCGAGTTGTATGTCTGCTACGCCATGTTGGCGACCTATATGCTTTATAGAGGACACTCTTCACTTTCAAAGTCGAGTTTAGAACGGTGTAACCTGGAAGGCTAGTTATGGGGGGACACCCGGGGGTATTGGTCGTGACCGCCAGTCGAAGGGTTATCTCCATAACGAGTTGTCTAAGGGCGGCACGCGTTCTTTGAGACTTGAGACAATTAGGACATACTCCTGCTTCAGACCCAGCGTCTTGCGGGCATGTGGACTGGACTCGCCCTATGTTGGCGGGTCGGGACCTGATACTAAAGACGCACTTCATCCTTCTGCACAAGGACTTGACGTCTTGCGGGCATGTGGACAAGTCCCGCCAAACAAGATACTTGCGAGACCTTAACGTTAGGACAACGATGGGTAGGCGAGTCAACGAAGGAGCTCGCTAGTGTCCAGATAGGTTTAGTTAGGCGTATGGGTCAATACTAAGGCCCAATAGACCATAGACAAGGCCCAAATGTAATAGATTTAGGTTTAGGGTTCAGCCCCACTATAAAAGGCTAACCCCATTCATAATAAAGGAGGGTTCTTTCTTTGGCATAACAATGGCTACCAATCCTACCATGAACCTTAGATGAAGACCTCAATGTTCATGTAAGAACAATAGGCATCTCAAAATATTCTCGGGAATGTGAGGTTGAGAATGTAACACTCCCAGGTTTGGTACAAGTTTTAAATTTTTTATTCTCGGGTATGAAAGATGACATATAAATTACACATGAATTTAATATTTTCATTCTTATCTCAAAGAGGGGAAATCTTACATTCCCATGGGAATGAAAGTTATTTTTCACTATCTCTTTCACCATTTATTTTCTATTTTTATATTTTTTTATTAAAATGATTTTCAAAAATATTCTTGAGAATAATGTATACTAACCAAACACATTTTTCATTTTACCCGGTAATGACTTTGCCGATAATAAGATTCCTGGGAAACAACATTCCTAGAATATTAGGCTTACACTGAACATGTAACAACCCATTTTTCCCTCTACTAATTTAATAAGTTATTATTATTATTATTATTATTATTATTATTATTATTATTATTATTATTATTATGTATTGTTGTTGATGTGTTGAATTTAAAATTTTAAAAGAGGAAGAAAATATGTTTATGAGGTAAATAATTATTTCCATGGTCAAGGTTTGAATATTAAAAATCTTTATTATGAATTTGTTATAAATTAAACTAACGAAAAATCAAATAAAATATAATAGTTTTACAAAGTGATGAAAACTCAAACATCATTCACACACACCTTGGATAATTTTTAGATTTGATTAAATAAGCTTCAATCGATGTATTAAGAGGGATTAAGTGCATGAAGAATTCAACTTGTCTTCATAGTAGAAAGACAAGTGTAAGGACTCTTGTTTTCATGCATGAACTTCCATAAAAACACTTGTCTTTGTGCATGAACTTTCTAGGCCACTTGTCTTTCAATTCCTTCACCTCCTTGCTTATAAATTTGAACCTTCAGAATCTCTAATGATCAAGCTACGCCCCAGACCTGACCTGAGCCTCAGAGCTAGTGATAGAAGCTCCCATTTCTCTCTCAAAGTCCTCAACTTAGTCATTCATTCATCTTCTTTGTTCTTGACGAAAACTACTTCAATTCTCTCCAAGAACTCTCCAATTATGTTTCTGGGTGTGTAAGGATGGAATCTGGAGCATTTGGATGAATTCTGGGTGTGAATTCATGAAATCTGGGCTGTTCTTCATCGTGTTCATCTGGCAGATGATTTAACCGGCGAGCTCATTGGGAAATCCGAGCCTTTAAACACGTTTTAATCCTTGCTCCGACCTCCAATTGAGAAGATTCAACTACCTCTGTTCTTCCCTAGGATAGCCACGCCTGGACCTTCACTCAGTTTAGTTCCGGCGACTATTCCCAGATTCGGTAATTTGCGGTTTCTGGGATTTCTAAACTCGTTTTTTAGCTCATTTATTTGATTTTATGCACAATAAACATAGTTTTAAAGGGTGGGTATATGATTTTCGAATTGCACAAGTCATGAACAAGTTTGGACATTTTCTTTGATACCCAACTGAACTGACCTGCTTAGTTCTTGCTGTAATCGTTTTACCAATGCTTGGATAGTAAGAAACAGATCTGAAAAGGAAGAAAGAGAGCCAGAGCAAGGGGAACTTGATTCCACTTTCATGGCAACCATGGTCAAAAGCTTTAAAACGTGAAGGAATCAAGCTCCCTGGGTCGTGAGCTCTGTCTAGATAAGATTGAATAATAAATTCCTAATGAATTGAGATGAATAATATGAATAGAACAGGCTAAAGTTATGAGTGTAACGTGTAACATCCCACACTCTAACCAAAAGGTGATAACCGTTAGATGACGAACTAACCCTAGAACTAGGAATGGACTATGATTAAGACTCTAACAAAGTCTGAGGTAGTATGAATAACTATATATATATATATATATATATATATATATATATATATATTTTGTGACGATTAGATCAAACTGACAATCAAAGGTACCAAGGACATGGTCGTCATGACTCCCACTTAAATGAATGACTCGAGTAGATGAGGATTGGAAGATAATCTAATCGAATCTCTTGACGGTAGTAACACACTGTCTCAGATCGATCGATGGTCGAACCGACGAGCCAAACCCTAGCATACAATATGTGTTAGTATTAGACATTCAAAGGGTATCACCTATTCGTTTACTAATTCCATTTTATAATTATTAACATCTATCTTCCTAAGGTGATTCCTAACATGTGACGGGTAGGTCAAGTTTCCAAATCCAAGTATCAATAACGCATTAAGCTGGTGAATTATTTCCCTGTACCCTCCTACCTCAGATGTTTTTAGATTTATGTATTGTCATAAGACAAATTCTCTTATCCGGGCTTTTAAGACGATTTCCTAAGTATCACCATATCCCATGGTATACTTTACCTCATTTCTAACAATGCAGCAATACAACATCCACAAGCAATTCACATATGAATCACAAGCAAACATTCAGCATCACTTCATAAAATCCACAGTTATTGTAAACAAGTGAGTAAATAATAATATGTATACTATTGCTTTAACGATTACTTAATTGCCATGTACCAAGACAATGTCTTGTCTAACTCCCCTTACATAGTGACTCAATGATTTCTTTTGAAACTCGAAAGCTTGATCCTTCACGCTCTGCATCATGGATTATGGTCGGGTTATAGATCTATGAAGCTAAAAATATAACTACTCCACGTACTAATTTCAGTTTCTTTTTATTACCCTTCTACTCTTAGACATAACCAATTTTCTTTACTGACCTGATTCTGTTACTAAGCTCAGCTCAAAATAACTTCTAGATTATTTAACTTATTCTTTAAGCCATTTTGTCAAAATCACTTATTCTTTAGCTTACTAACTTAACTTCCTAATTCATCATGCTAGCCTACTGACTTCTGACTTCTTGGTCTTTCATTACTCTATTCCTAGTTTTCCTAACTCATAATCAAGTTCAGAATCACTTAATTAAGCTGATTAACCTAGCTTAAGTTCAAATTAATCCTAAGTTTACTTGCAAATTAAAAAATTCACAAATTAGGCTAAAACTAACTTCTGATACTCTATTCCTATAGTTTCCAACCTTCTGAATCCATCTAGACCATTTTTAGAAGCATCTAAGCACGGTAACTACCCCAATTTTCCAGTTTTTGAATCGGCCGTGAGGTGAAATTGGGGTTTTTCACCTCAGAGCTTTATCATCGATTCTACCTATCCTAAAAGGCTCTACCACGTTCCAGAAGCATAAACTAATCAATTTGGCACTCCAATTCGAGGCCTGAAGCTCAACCCGATAGCATGCTCGAGTTTGAAAATTCAAATTAATCCTAAGTTTACTTGCAAATTAAAAAATTCACAAATTAGGCTAAAACTAACTTCTGATACTCTATTCCTATAGTTTCCAACCTTCTGAATCCATCTAGACCATTTTTAGAAGCATCTAAGCACGGTAACTACCCCAATTTGCCAGTTTTTGAATCGGCCGTGAGGTGAAATTGGGGTTTTTCACCTCAGAGCTTTATCATCGATTCTACCTATCCTAAAAGGCTCTACCACGTTCCAGAAGCATAAACTAATCAATTTGGCACTCCAATTCGAGGCCTGAAGCTCAACCCGATAGCATGCTCGAGTTTGAAAATTCAAATATTGGTTCTGCTAATTCATGGTGATTCGAGGCTCACAACTAGTCTAAAGCTTCCTAAAAATGTCCTAACATGCTTAAGGATACGTTTTGGATCGAAAACAACGCGAAAATGAGAGAGTTGCAGAAACTCACTCGACGGAGAAGACGAGGTTCGCCGGAGAAGATGATTGGAGGTGCTGAAATCGTCACCGTCCTGCTGTTCCGGGCACTGGGACTTGTTCTACAGGTTATGGGGATGAATGTGGTGCTAATGGGTGTTGCTATGGAGGTCTGGAACGTGAGAAAAGTCGAGTCACAGGTTGAAGAACTCGCCGGATTCTGGAAAATGCTCGTTGGAGTTGCAGGGTGCTCGCGGGTTTGGGTTTTCTGGGCTCAAAGCTTCATGAAATTGACCCAGATCGAATCCTCACTCTCTCAGAAACTCAATGGAACGAAAATTACTCTCTAACACTCGATAATTTGAGAGAATCGAAGAGAAGAAGCTTGTGAAGCTCTTCTCGGTCTCTCACTCTCTATGAGCTCTCTGGGAACTATCTGAAGAGGCTAAGTGTTGGAATGGAATGTCTGAGTCTCAAGGGGTTTGAATGGTACCATTTTATAAGCTGTAAGTGGCTAAATTAAGCAAATCAAGATTAAGAGCTTAACAAAGTTGGACTGATGACCCGAGGTTTATTCTATGTTTATCGAGTCCTTCTTGTTTCTTCCTTTTCCTTTTTTGAGTCATTTATTGAGTTTTAAGTCAAAATGAGTCCCTTTTTAAGTCATAATTGCATCTGCATTAGTTTAGTTGTTTTTAGACTATTTATTTAGTTTTTTAATTAGTTTTAGTTAGAGGGTAATTCCTATGGTCACTTTTGAGCTGAAGTCCTTTGAATTCATGAGTGTTGATTGCACATTGGGGGTTTTATTTGCTGAATTGAATGAAAGGATGGTGAATTATCATGATTAATGACATGTTCCAATGAGTTACATTGTCGTTTTGATGGTTTCTTGAGATTCTTTTCAGGTTTGATAGGTTTTTGATGACTAATGATGATGGTTGAAAGCTAAGTTAAGAGCCATGATAATAGGAGAAGTGGGAATTACAAAATTGAAGAAGAATCATATGAGCCACGCATGTGCGCCATGTATCCCACGCACATGCGTGGAGCTACTGTTGGAGAAACCTGATGCCCACGCATGTGCGCCGCCTAATCCACGCACATGCGTGGTGGCAAAATCTGATGCTGCGATTTTTGTGTTTTGAGCGTTTTTGCCCACGCATGTGCGTGGCCTTCTCCATGCACATGGGTGGATGACCGCTGGAAACTCTAAAAATAGGGCTTTTGTTATTTCTTTTAGGTATCTTGGAACTTTTTGAACAAAACTTAGAGGTTTAGGTTCTTGGAGCTTCTGGGAGGCTTCTTGGCCCTCTTCTTTCAGGTTTTTGTTCATTTAGTTTGCATTATGAATTCCCTAGCCATGCTTGGCTAGTTTTCTTTGTACTTTGGGTGAAGTGAACCTTAGCTTTGATTATGTTTTGAACTTCTGAGTTTTTCATATGAATAAAGTTTCATTTCTATGTATCTTTTCTCTATTTCAATATTCTCTTGAATGCATGCAAGTGTTTGGCTTTCTTCTTGCACAACGGTAGTTGGTAAGGATTAAGGGACCATGGGATTAAATTGATTTGTTTACTACCACTTAGGTAGAAGGGTGGGAACTTATTGTGTTGGCGTGAACATATAAGCTTCATTCTTCAATTGAATTAACTAGGTAGTAAGGCATTAGGCTTAGCAATTGAAATTGAATAATTTACTTGATTAAGGTATTAACAAGTAAAGGTAAATGCTTTAGCATCATAGAAGGGGTTCTAAAGTTCATATAAGGATTTGGTTGTAAGAAACATAATTGGATTAAGTGAAACTTTAATCAGGGTACTTCTTTATCTAAATTACAATTCTTGCTTTTCATCAAAAGTGTGTTAAACACAACAAAACATCAACCATATATTGCTTTCTTTTTCACATTCTGAACACTAAACTCTAAGAAGCAATTGATGAACAACTATCCTCGTGGTTCGATATCTTTTTATTACTTCGATTAATCCGTACACTTGTGGAATTGCTATCAAGTTTTTGGCGCCGTTGCCGGGGATAGTTTTGTTTTGTTGATTGATTCTTGAGTTTTATTGTTTGGAAATTTTATTACGATTGCTTCATTGAATCGGTGCTACTAACTTGTGTGTGAAAGTAATTTTTCAGGGTTCAATGGATGGTTTTGATTTGAGTGGATTCCATGGATATGACCAACGTCAATACTATGACCAAGGATGGTAAGGACAACCCGATATCTTTTGGGAATATGATGACAATTTCAATCCTTGGGATCTACCAAGACATCAATACTATGGAGAGTTTGAACATCAAACATTTGATCAAGAACAACCCTATCAATATCAAGAGAGCTTAGAAGAGTAAATAGAGGAGTTGACACTCACCATGCAAAGCTTCATGAATGAGATAAGAAACATCTTCAAGAATCAAAAAGCTTCCATCAGAAATTTGGAGACTCAATTGGGTCATTTAGCCAAAACCATAGCTGAAGGGTTCCCAGAATATTTCTGCCCTCAAGCTTTGGAGGAGGGAGAGCAATCACTTACTATCAATGAAAGTGACATTGTGGAGAAAAGTGAGGAGCCACAGAGTGAAGAAGAATCCCCAAAAGGAGACTTCACCAATGTTCTTGAGACAGAAAATGATAATACAATGGGTGAACACATGGAAAGTGTGATTGAATGTGATGATGTTCATAATGTATCCATAGAGGATTTTGTCTTTGGAGACAAAATACAAAAAGATGAGGAGGAAACTCCAAGTCTTAGCATCAATCTCAAGGACCTGTGGATCAATGGAAAGCATGACAATGAACAAATAAGAGGATGAAATCTTCTCAACACACCATGGAAGAAAATCAGTGAGAATTTTCTTAAACCCTCTATTCTTAATTTGATTTATGTTGCCATGATATCTTGAAATGCAGGTAATATGAGGATGCAGTTGTGTCAAAATTTGCATGATCTTAAGGATCTAATACAATTTGCTACAAAACCCGGCTAGAACTTTGAGTCCGGGGTAGTCTATCAAAGACTTAAAAATTGAGCTTCTTGGGAGACAACCCAAGTCCAGGTTTGTTTTTCTTTAATTTGAGTTTGCTTTAATTTTGTGTACTTTTATAAAAAAAATCATTTTCTTTTTAGGTAGTTAGTGCATCAAGTCTTTTGCATGTTTTTCTTTTTACCTTTGAGTCAGTATGAATATCCTTGGGTTTCTTGCTACTATGCTGAACTTGCTTAAGTGGTTTCATCCTTGATTTAGCTGCTTCTTATTGAAAGTTGATGATACTTTCATGTTTTCATCTTGTGGTCTTTGTACATGCTATTGTGATTGGAAGGTGAGGTAGCTTGATCTTACTTGCTTGAGTTCATAAGAAAGGGTGTTTCACTTCAACACTCTATTGTTTTTGTTGAGTGCTGAGAGTCTCAATGTTTATTCCTAACATGCTTATACATGCTTCGCTCTGCTTTGAAATGCATTTTGGTTGTTGCACAATACTTGTTCTTTGAAGAGACTTGGTAGGAGTTCTTTGTTGGCCTCAGACTTTGGATTGTTATCATATTCTCTTAGTTGCGCAAGTTGAGCCTTAAGAATGAATATTTTCTTGGTCCCTGAATTATGGTGAATTGAGCTTTGGTGAGTGATTTGTGGTTGGGATTGAGCATGGAAAATATTAAAAGGACTTCCTTCCTAAAAGTTAAAAAAAAAAAGCATGCTGAATTGTCAAAAGAAAGGCAAGTGCCTTGACAATTAAAAAAGAGAAATGAAAAAAGTTGAAATGAAAAAAAGAAAAAGGAAGGAGTCCCAAAGTCTTAAAAATTCTGCTCAAGTCTT
Organism: Lotus japonicus; assembly: GCF_012489685.1. Taxonomy (NCBI): domain Eukaryota; kingdom Viridiplantae; phylum Streptophyta; class Magnoliopsida; order Fabales; family Fabaceae; genus Lotus; species Lotus japonicus. The sequence continues at coordinate 33,133,073 of NC_080045.1, read as the reverse complement.
GTTGAATAGAAGAATCACTCATCAAAAAATCTGTTTTGAACCCTAGCGTTTCTCTTTTCTTGGCATCCCTACCTACACTTTACCTTAGCCAAAGTTACAACCTTTTGAAGTCTCTCTTGTTCTTGTTATTGTTGCAACTAACTTTTAATTGATTGATTATCAGGGCTGAAGTATTGAGTTTGTATGTTAGAGCACCCAAAATGTGAGGAGAGTGCTTGACACGTGAGGAAGTTGATGAGCTCTTGCTTGGAAGTCTTGCTTACTCTTGCTGACCACTCATCTTTAGTTGTGTGCATTTGACCTTTCTTTTGTTTTGTGAAGTATCTTGTTTTGAAAAGCCTAAGCAGCTGAAGAAGGGTGATTTATTCTGTGCTTGAGGACAAGCTACCTTGAGTTTACGCTTGAGGACAAGCTGCCGTTGAGTATAGTGGTGTGATGACCCGTGGTTTATTCTATGTTTATCGAGTCCTTCTTGTTTCTTTATTTTCCTTTTTTGAGTTCTTTATTGAGTTTTAAGTCCAGTTGAGTCCCTTTTTAATTTATAATTGCATCTGCATTAGTTTAGTTGTTTTTAGTCTATTTATTTAGTTTTTTTATTAGTTTTAGTTAGAGGGTAATTCCTATGGTCACTTTTGAGCTGAAGTCCTTTGAATTCATGAGTGTTGATTGCACATTGGGGGTTTTATTTGCTGAATTGAATGAAAGGATGGTGAATTATCATGATTAATGACATGTTCCAATGAGTTTCATTGTCGTTTTGATGGTTTTTTGAGATTCTTTTCAGGTTTGATAGGTTTTTGATGACTAATGATGATGGTTGAAAGCTAAGTTAAGAGCCATGATGATAGGAGAAGTGGGAGTTACAAAATTGAAGAAAAATCATATGAGCCACGCATGTGCGCCATGTATCCGACGCACATGCGTGGAGCTACTGTTGGAGAAACCTGATGCCCACGCATGTGCGCCGCCTAATCCACGCACATGCGTGGTGGCAAAATCTGATGCTGCGATTTTTGCGTTTTGAGCGTTTTTGCCCACGCATGTGCGTGGCCTTCTCCATGCACATGCGTGGATGACCGCTGGAAACTCTAAAAATAGGGCTTTTGTTATTTCTTTTAGGTATCTTGGAACTTTTTGAACAAAACTTACAGGTTTAGGTTTTTGGAGCTTGTGGGAGGCTTCTTGGCCCTCTACTTTCAGGTTTTTGTTCCTTTAATTTGCATTTTCAATTCCCTAGCCACGCTTGGCTAGTTTTCTTTGTACTTTGGGTGAAGTGAACCTTAGCTTTGATTATGTTTTGAACTTCTGAGTTTCTCATATGAATAAAGTTTCCTTTCTATGTATCTTATCTCTTTTTCAATATTCTTCTGAATGCATGCAAGTGTTTGGCTTTCTTCTTGCACAACGGTAGTTGGTAAGGATTAAGGGACCATGGGATTAGATTGATTTGTTTACTACCACTTAGGTATAAGGGTGGGAACTTATTGTGTTGGCGTGAACATAGAAGCTTCATTCTTCAATTGAATTAACTAGGTAGTAAGGCATTAGGCTTAGCAATTGAAATTGAATAATTTACTTGATTAAGGTATTAACAAGTAATGGTAAATGCTTTAGCATAATAGAAGGGGTTCTAAAGTTCATATAAGGATTTGGTTGTAAGAAACATAATTGGCTTAAGTGAAACTTTACCCAGGGTACTTCTTTATCTAAATTACAATTCTTGCTTTTCATCAAAAGTGTGTTAAACACAACAAAACCTCAACCTTATATTGCTTTCTTTTTCACATTCTGAACACTAAACTCTAAGAAGCAATTGATGAACAACTATCCTCGTGGTTCGATACCTTTTTATTACTTCGATCAATCCGTACACTTACGGAATTGCTTTCAAGTTTTTGGCGCCGTTGCCGGGGATAGTTTTGTTTTGTTGATTGATTCTTGAGTTTTATTGTTTGGAAATTTTATTACGATTGCTTCATTGAATCGGTGCTACTAACTTGTGTGTGAAAGTAATTTTTCAGGGTTCAATGGATGGTTTTGATTTGAGAGGATTCCATGGATATGACCAACGTCAATACTATGACCAAGGATGGGAAGGACAACCCGATATCTTTTGGGAAGATGATGACAATTTCAATCCTTGGGATCTACCAAGTCATCAATACTATGGAGAGTTTTAAGATCAATCATTTTATCAAGATTAACCCCATCAATATTAAGAGACCTTAGAAGAGAAAATAGAGGAGTTGACACTCACCATGCAAAGCTTCATGAATGAGACAAGAAACATCTTCAAGAATCAAAAAGCTTCCATCGGAAATTTGGAGACTCAATTGTGTCATTTAGCCAAAACCCTAGCTGAAGGGTTCCCAGAATATTTCTGCCCTCAAGCTTTGGAGGAGGGAGAACAATCACTTACTATCCATGAAAGTGACATTGTGGAGAAAAGTGAGGAGCCACAGAGTGAAGAAGAATCCCCAAAAGGAGACTTCACCAATGTTCTTGAGACAGAAAGTGATAATACAATGGGTGAACACATGGAAAATGTGATTGAATGTGATGATGTTCATAATGTATCCATAGAGGATTTTGTCTTTGGAGACAAAATGCAGAAAGATGAGGAGGAAACTCCAAGTCTTAGCATCAATCTCAAGGACATGTGGATCAATGGAAAGCATGGCAATGAACAAACAAGAGGATGGAATCTTCTCAACACACCATGGAAAAAAATCAGTGAGAATTTTCTGAAACCCTCTATTCTTAATTTAATTTATGTTGCCATGATATCTGGAAATGCAGGTAATATGAGGATGCAGTTGTGTCAAAATTTGCATGATCTAAAGGATCTAATACAATTTGCTATAAACCCCGGCTAGAACTTTGAGTCCGGGGTAGTCTATCAAAGACTTAAAAATTGAGCTTCTTGGGAGACAACCCAAGTCCAGGTTTGCTTTTCTTTAATTTGAGTTTGCTTTAATTTTGTGTTCTTTTATAAAAAAAAAATCATTTTCTTTTTAGGTAGTTAGTGCATCAAGTCTTTTGCATGTTTTTCTTTTTACCTTTGAGTCAGTATGAATATCCTTGGGTTTCTTGCTACTATGCTGAACTTGCTTAAGTGGTTTCACCCTTGATTTAGCTGCTTCTTATTGAAAGTTGATGATACTTCCATGTTTTCATCTTGTGGTCTTTGTACATGCTATTGTGATTGGAAGGTGAGGTAGCTTGATCTTACTTGCTTGAGTTCATAAGAAAGGGTGTTTCAGTTCAACACTCTATTGTTTTTGTTGAGTGCTGAGAGTCTCAATTTTTATTCCTAACATGCTTATACATGCTTCGCTCTGCTTTGAAATGCATTTTGGTTGTTGCACAATACTTGTTCTTTGAAGAGACTTGGTAGGAGTTCTTTGTTGGCCTCAGACTTTGGATTGTGATCATATTCTCTTAGTTGCCCAAGTTGAGCCTTAAGAATGAATATTTTCTTGGTCCTTGAATTATGGTGAATTGAGCTTTGGTGAGTGATTTGTGGTTGGGATTGAGCAGGGAAAATATTAAAAGGACTTCCTTCCTAAAAGTTAAAAAAAAAGCATGCTGAATTGTCAAAAGAAAGGCAAGTGCCTTGACAATTGAAAAAGAGAAATGAAAAAAGTTGAAATGAAAAAAAGAAGAAGGACAGAGTCCCAAAGTCTTAAAAATTCTGCTCAAGTCTTGTTGAATAGAAGAATCACTCATCAAAAAATCTATTTTGAACCCTTGTGTTTCTCTTTTCTTGGCATCCCTACCTACACTTTACCTTAGCCCAAGTTACAACCTTTTGAAGTCTCTCTTGTTCTTGTTATTGTTGCAACTAACTTTTAATTGATTGATTATCAGGGCTGAAGTATTGAGTTTGTATGTTAGAGCACCCAAAATGTGAGGAGAGTGCTTGACACGCGAGGAAGTTGATGAGCTCTTGCTTGGAAGTCTTGCTTACTCTTGCTGACCACTCATCTTTAGTTGTGTGCATTTGACCTTTCTTTTGTTTTGTGAAGTATCTTGTTTTGAAAAGCCTAAGCAGCAGAAGAAGGGTGATTTATTCTGTGCTTGAGGACAAGCTACCTTGAGTTTACGCTTGAGGACAAGCTGCCGTTGAGTATAGTGGTGTGATGACCCGAGGTTTATTCTATGTTTATCGAGTCCTTCTTGTTTCTTTCTTTTCCTTTTTTAAGTTCTTTCTTGAGTTTTAAGTCCAGTTGAGTCCCTTTTTAAGTCATAATTGCATCTGCATTAGTTTAGTTGTTTTTAGTCTATTTATTTAGTTTTTTTATTAGTTTTAGTTAGAGGGTAATTCCTATGGTCACTTTTGAGCTGAAGTCCTTTGAATTCATGAGTGTTGATTGCACATTGGGGGTTTTATTTGCTGAATTGAATGAAAGGATGGTGAATTATCATGATTAACGACATGTTCCAATGAGTTACATTGTCGTTTTGATGGTTTCTTGAGATTCTTTTTAGGTTTGATAGGTTTTTGATGACTAATGATGATGGTTGAAAGCTAAGTTAAGAGCCATGATGATAGGAGAAGTGGGAGTTACAAAATTGAAGAAAAATCATATAAGCCACGCATGTGCGCCATGTATCCGACGCACATGCGTGGAGCTACTGTTGGAGAAACCTGATGCCCACGCATGTGCGCCGCCTAATCCACGCACATGCGTGGTGGCAAAATCTGATGCTGCGATTTTTGTGTTTTGAGCGTTTTTGCCCACGCATGTGCGTGGCCTTCTCCATGCACATGGGTGGATGACCGCTGGAAACTCTAAAAATAGGGCTTTTGTTATTTCTTTTAGGTATCTTGGAACTTTTTGAACAAAACTTACAGGTTTAGGTTCTTGGAGCTTGTGGGAGGCTTCTTGGCCCTCTACTTTCAGGTTTTTGTTCCTTTAGTTTGCATTTTCAATTCCCTAGCCATGCTTGGCTAGTTTTCTTTGTACTTTGGGTGAAGTGAACCTTAACTTTGATTATGTTTTGAAATTCTGAGTTTCTCATATGAATAAAGTTTCCTTTCTATGTCTCTTATCTCTTTTTCAATATTCTCTTGAATGCATGCAAGTGTTTGGCTTTCTTCTTGCACAACGGTAGTTGGTAAGGATTAAGGGACCATGGGATTAGATTGATTTTTTTACTACCACTTAGGTATAAGGGTGAGAACTTATTGAGTTGGCGTGAACATAGAAGCTTCATTCTTCAATTGAATTAACTAGGTAGTAAGGCATTAGGCTTAGCAATTGAAATTGAATAATTTACTTGATTAAGGTATTAACAAGTAAAGGTAAAGGATTTAGCATCATAGAAGGGGTTCTAAAGTTCATATAAGGATTTCGTTGTAAGAAACATAATTGGCTTAAGTGAAACTTTACCCAGGGTACTTCTTTATCTAAATTACAATTCTTGCTTTTCATTAAAAGTGTGTTAAACACAACAAAACCTCAACCTTATATTGCTTTCTTTTTCACATTCTGAACACTAAACTCTAAGAAGCAATTGATGAACAACTATCCTCGTGGTTCAATACCTTTTTATTACTTCGATCAATCCGTACACTTGCGGAATTGCTATCAAGTTTTTGGCGCCGTTTTCGGGGATAGTTTTGTTTTGTTGATTGATTCTTGAGTTTTATTGTTTGGAAATTTAATTACGATTGCTTCATTGAATCGGTGCTACTAACTTGTGTGTGAAAGTAATTTTTCAGGGTTCAATGGATGGTTTTGATTTGAGTGGATTCCATGGATATGACCAACGTCAATACTATGACCAAGGATGGGAAGGAAAACCCGATATCTTTTGGGAAGATGATGACAATTTCAATCCTTGGGATCTACCAAGTCATCAATACTATGGAGAGTTTTAACATCAATCATTTTATCAAGATTAACCCCATCAATATTAAGAGACATTAGAAGAGAAAATAGAGGAGTTGACACTCACCATGCAAAGCTTCATGAATGAGACAAGAAACATCTTCAAGAATCAAAAAGCTTCCATCGGAAATTTGGAGACTCAATTGGGTCATTTAGCCAAAACCCTAGCTGAAGGGTTCCCAGAATATTTCTGCCCTCAAGCTTTGGAGGAGGGAGAGCAATCACTTACTATCCATGAAAGTGACATTGTGGAGAAAAGTGAGGAGCCACAGAGTGAAGAAGAATCCCCAAAAGGAGACTTCACCAATGTTCTTGAGACAGAAAGTGATAATACAATGGGTGAACACATGGAAAATGTGATTGAATGTGATGATGTTCATAATGTATCCATAGAGGATTTTGTCTTTGGAGACAAAATGCAGAAAGATGAGGAGGAAACTCCAAGTCTTAGCATCAATCTCAAGGACCTGTGAATCAATGGAAAGCATGACAATGAACAAACAAGAGGATGAAATCTTCTCAACACACCATGGAAGAAAATCAGTGAGAATTTTCTTAAACCCTCTATTCTTAATTTGATTTATGTTGCCATGATATCTGGAAATGCAGGTAATATGAGGATGCAGTTGTGTCAAAATTTGCATGATCTAAAGGATCTAATACAATTTGCTACAAAACCCGGCTAGAACTTTGAGTCCGGGGTAGTCTATCAAAGACTTAAAAATTGAGCTTCTTGGGAGACAACCCAAGTCCAGGTTTGCTTTTCTTTAATTTGAGTTTGCTTTAATTTTGTGTTCTTTTATAAAAAAAAATCATTTTCTTTATAGGTAGTTAGTGCATCAAGTCTTTTGCATGTTTTTCTTTTTACCTTTGAGTCAGTATGAATATCCTTGGGTTTCTTGCTACTATGCTGAACTTGCTTAAGTGGTTTCACCCTTGATTTAGCTGCTTCTTATTGAAAGTTGATGATACTTCCATGTTTTCATCTTGTGGTCTTTGTACATGCTATTGTGATTGGAAGGTGAGGTAGCTTGATCTTACTTGCTTGAGTTCATAAGAAAGGGTGTTTCAGTTCAACACTCTATTGTTTTTGTTGAGTGCTGAGAGTCTCAATGTTTATTCCTAACATGCTTATACATGCTTCGCTCTGCTTTGAAATGCATTTTGGTTGTTGCACAATACTTGTTCTTTGAAGAGACTTGGTAGGAGTTCTTTGTTGGCCTCAGACTTTGGATTGTGATCATATTCTCTTAGTTGCCCAAGTTGAGCCTTAAGAATGAATATTTTTCTTGGTCCCTGAATTATGGTGAATTGAGCTTTGGTGAGTGATTTGTGGTTGTGATTGAGCAGGGAAAATATTAAAAGGACTTCCTTCCTAAAAGTTAAAAAAAAAAAGCATGCTGAATTGTCAAAAGAAAGGCAAGTGCCTGGACAATTGAAAAGGAGAAATGAAAAAAGTTGAAATGAAAAAAAGAAGAAGGAAGGAGTCCCAAAGTCTTAAAAATTCTGCTCAAGTCTTGTTGAATAGAAGAATCACTCATCAAAAAATCTGTTTTGAACCCTTGTGTTTCTCTTTTCTTGGCATCCCTACCTACACTTTACCTTAGCCAAAGTTACAACCTTTTGAAGTCTCTCTTGTTCTTGTTATTGTTGCAACTAACTTTTAATTGATTGATTATCAGGGCTGAAGTATTGAGTTTGTATGTTAGAGCACCCAAAATGTGAGGAGAGTGCTTGACACGCGAGAAAGTTGATGAGCTCTTGCTTGGAAGTCTTGCTTACTCTTGTTGACCACTCATCTTTAGTTGTGTGCATTTGACCTTTCTTTTGTTTTGTGAAGTATCTGTTTTTGAAAAGCCTAAGCAGCTGAAGAAGGGTGATTTATTCTGTGCTTGAGGACAAGCTACCTTGAGTTTACGCTTGAGGACAAGCTGCCGTTGAGTATAGTGGTGTGATGACCCGAGGTTTATTCTATTTTTATCGAGTCCTTCTTGTTTCTTTCTTTTCCCTTTTTGAGTTCTTTATTGAGTTTTAAGTCAAATTGAGTCCCTTTTTAAGTCATAATTGCATCTGCATTAGTTTAGTTGTTTTTAGTCTATTTATTTAGTTTTTTTATTAGTTTTAGTTAGAGGGTAATTCCTATGGTCACTTTTGAGCTGAAGTCCTTTGAATTCATGAGTGTTGATTGCACATTGGAGGTTTTATTTGCTGAATTGAATGAAAGGATGGTGAATTATCATGATTAATGACATGTTCCAATGAGTTACATTGTTGTTTTGATGGTTTCTTGAGATTCTTTTCAGGTTTGATAGGTTTTTTATGGCTAATGATGATGGTTGAAAGCTAAGTTAAGAGCCATGATGATAGGAGAAGTGAGAGTTACAAAATTGAAGAAAAATCATATGAGCCACGCATGTGCGCCATGTAGCCCACGCACATGCGTGGAGCTACTGTTGGAGAAACCTGATGCCCACGCATGTGCGTCGCCTAATCCACGCACATGCGTGGTGGCAAAATCTGATGCTGCGATTTTTGCGTTTTTGCCCACGCATGGGCGTGGAGAAGGCCACGCACATGCGTGGATGACCGTTGGAAACTCTAAAAATAGGGCTTTTGTTATTTCTTTTAGGTATCTTGGAACTTTTTGAACAAAACTTAGAGGTTTAGGTTCTTGGAGCTTGTGGGAGGCTTCTTGGCCCTCTTCTTTCAGGTTTTTGTTCCTTTAGTTTGCATTATGAATTTTCTAGCCATGCTTGGCTAGTTTTCTTTGTACTTTGGGTGAAGTGAACCTTAGCTTTGATTATGTTTTGAACTTCTGAGTTTCTCATATGAATAAAGTTTCCTTTCTATGTATCTTTTCTCTATTTCAATATTATCTTGAATGCATGCAAGTGTTTGGCTTTCTTCTTGCACAACGGTAGTTGGTAAGGATTAAGGGACCATGGGATTAGATTGATTTATTTACTACCACTTAGGTATAAGGGTGGGAACTTATTGTGTTGGCCTGAACATAGAAGCTTCATTCTTCAATTGAATTAACTTGGTACTAAGGCATTAGGCTTAGCAACTGAAATTGAATGATTTACTTGATTAAGGTATTAACAAGTAAAGGTAAAGGCTTTAGCATCATAGAAGGGGTTCTAAAGTTCATATAAGGATTTGGTTGTAAGAAACATAATTGGATTAAGTGAAACTTTACCCAGGGTACTTCTTTATCTAAATTACAATTCTTGCTTTTCATCAAAAGTGTGTTAAACACAACAAAACCTCAACCTTATATTGCTTTTTTTTTTGACATTCTGAACACTAAACTCTAAGAAGCAATTGATGAACAACTATCATCGTGGTTCGATATCTTTTTATTACTTCGATCAATCCGTACACTTGCGGAATTGCTATCATGCACCACCTATGGAATTGCATGCAAGCCCGATTATCACAAGGCTCCAGGTGCTGCTGCAGGTCTGTGCTGGTCCAGGCATAATTCAGGAGGGGTTTATGGGAACTAGAAGCCATCATGGGTGAATAGTAACCTTGGGCACCGGTTGGTCGATTATTTTATTCTGCCTTCATGTCGGGTCAATATGTGTTACTATTAGAAAACCCTTAGTATTAGAAAGCCCTCTCGTTCTCTTTATCTCTCTGGCTCATGTCCCTCTTCACGGCCGGTGGTGCTAGCTTCCAAGGAGGTGGCAGCGGCTCTAGGGTTTTTCTCTAGGGCTACTGCTGCCTTCTGACTCTCTCCTGTTCTCTCTGATATTTTCCGAATGAGGGAAAACTGTGTTTCTATTTCAGCCTTGGTTCGTTGAAAAAAAAAATAAAACTCCCCCTCTCTCCTATTGCACTCGCGGCTCACACACACACATGGGCTAGGGTTTTCTTTTCTTTTCTTCTTATTTTCTAGCACAAGCCCACTAATTAATTTAATTAATCACTAATTAAAAGAAATAAAACAAAATAAACCCGCCAAACCCCCTATAGTGGCCGGCGGCCCAACCACACACTAGGGTTTTCAAAACCCTTTTCTTCCCTTTCGATGTTAATTGAAATAAATTCAATTATTCAATTTTTTTATTAAATAAAAACTGAATTTAATAAATAAATAAACATAATTCTCTTCTCTTAATTAAACTCAATCACATTCATCCCCAAATCACAAGTTCCACAACATCATCAATCAAGCAAAATTCATCATTCACTAAACTTTACATATATTATTTATCTCAAATAATAATACCATACTTTATTAAGATCAGGGTCTTACAATGAGGATTTGGGTATGATGAATTTTGAGCTTAAAATGACTTAAAATGGTGGTTTTAAGGATGAATATGACCTAGGCTATGTTTCAATTTGATTTCTGAAATTGGGCAGATTCTTATTAATTTGAAACTAATTCAGAACTTGTTAGCTTTTGATAATCTTGATTAATTGTGTAATTATTAATTTACTTATCTAATTAAATGAATGATTTCTATCAATTCTTAATCATGAAATGGTAATTTAAGTAAATATCAAACTGTTTGTGCAATGAATAAAGACCGAAGTGAAGAAATAACCTTAGTATATCTCGGTAATGAGTTATGTGAAATTAATGAATGACAAGTAAATCACGTTTTCATGAAGTTATAGACTAAATGAGTCTTAACTATAATTCTATGCAGAGGAAACTCACGAGGGTTGACGGAGACGGTAATCACCAAAGACTAAGGTAAGGGGGGAGGGGTCATCAACCATGATGGGGGAATAATACGAATAAATGAGTATTAGACCCTTCTTAGGTCATTTTTTATTGTTTGATTATTAGTTGACGTTTATTTGAGTTGTGTCTTATGCTATTACTTTAATGAAGTGTCTTGTTTGATTGGTTTGGTTTAATTATGTTGATGCTTGATTGTTTATACACGATGTTGATGATATATGTGATTGATGATATATGATCTTGATGATGCTTGTGGCTGAGGATATGTGACGTTGATGAGTCAAGTGGATTATGAGATTTGTTGGATGTATATATGTATATTTATGTGGTTTATAATCCTTATTCGGATCATCTTGAGGTGTTATGGATTTACCTTGGCTCCGTGAGCAAGGTAATGTTTATGGATATGTCTTGGCCCCATGGGCGTGCTTATGTGATCCTCTGGCTCCGTGAGCAGAGGCATGATTGATGATTTTTCCTTGGCTCCGTGAGCAAGGATGTGCACACATGATTTCTCTTGGCTCTATGAGCAAGAATAATCCTAAGGGATTTCCTTGGTCTCGTGGAAAAGGTTTTCTTTGGCTCTGTGAGCAAAGCTACGTTTGACTACTGTTTCTACCATAATAGAATCAATTAACATGTATATATGTAAGCTTGGCTCATTTATGTTAAGTTATTCCCTGATGGGATTGAGTTGGAATGCTTTTCACCCCTCTGTTGATATTGTGCTTCTTTTTCTTCTATACTTTAGAAACAGATGATGAAGCAGTGAAGATGGAGCACTGAAGATTCGCAATAGGAAGATAGACGAGCTTAATAGCTATTAGCAGAAGCAGCTTGTGTGAAATATAACTAGAGATGTGTAGTACTTATAGTTGATTGTTAGTAGCCTGTAATATAAATAAAGGGATAGAACCCTTTATCAGCTCGTTGTGACCGACTTGTGGGATTTGGTTTATTCTCTTTCTTTTTGGTGTGTTTATGTGTGATGTTAAATATGACTGAGATGTATGAGGTGTATGATACCTGATGCATATGTTTAATAGTCATGTGATGTTTGAGTGAAAATATTTAGTCTGTTCTCACTATTCGATAGTTTATCTTAATAACTTAATAATAAAGGTGTAAGTGAGAAGAGTATGAGTCGGGTCACCACAGAACATGCAGCCAGGGGCGATGACAAGGCCCGACATGTGCCCAGCTCTTTGCCCAATTTTTTTTTTGACTTGGGCTGCAAGCCCTTTCTTGAGAAAAAACAGGTTATGAAATGGGCAAAAAAGAGTTCTGCATGTCCTTGTTTGTAGGGGTGCACATGGGCCGGGTAGATCCAATGAACCCGCCCTAACCAACCCAATCTAATGAAAAAAATGCAGGTTGGATTGGGCTAACGGGTCAATCGGATGAATTTTATTTCAATACAATCAACTTCGGATCGGATATCGGATTTAAGAACAATCCACCCAACCCAACCCGAAATCCAAACATACAATAATGATATATTATTTAATATATATTTTTCATAATTTTACCTAACATACATTGAAAATTCTAAACCCCTTATTTTATTTCACTTTTCACATTCTTCACTTTTTGTTTCAATTTTATTTGGCATGTCGGAGAATGGAGACAATTAAATTATAAGTGTCATGACATTGTCGTATTGATTAACTTGATTCCATTGCCGCAGTTGTTTTCATGGTATTTGGCTATATGTCATTTATGAAATACTATTTCATGCTATTTAGTACAATGTTTTGTGTCTTTTTTATATTATTTTGTGCCATAACCTATTTATCAATTCTTTCAATTTTTTTTTAAGTTTTAATATATTTTTTCAATATTTCATATTTATTATTATTTTAATATAGTGATCCAATTAACCCATCCGAACCAATCCGAAGATCGTCGGATTTGGTTTTCGGGTCCGAGGGTGAAAACTCGTGAAATCCAACCCAACCCATGTGCACCCCTACTTGTTTGATTACACGAGATGCTTGTTCCTTTAGTCTAGTTTTAATTGTCTATTTATTTATTGCCTCTTGATTTAGTTGGTACTGTACTACTGTAGCTTCTCCATGCCCCCTGTTGCTACGGCCTCCTCTCTTTTTGTTTTTTTTCTTGTTCTTCTTTCTATATTAATTGCATATTTTTCTATGGCTTTAAAAAAAAAAAACTAGGATACTAAGGGATTGTCAATTTGTCATGGGATTGTTATTTTTATGGTGGGTTTTGCTATGATATGTGGGAAATTTTATGGTTTGTGTGCTATTATTTTTAATATACACACTTATTTGACCTTTCAAAATTAAAAAAAAATTTACCTTGATTAAATTTTGGTTGATTAATATTATTCTAAGGGAGTGTTTCAGGTTTTGGAACTTAGTTGTTTGGAACTTTAATTGTGTGATTTGTCACTGTAACTATACTTATTATTACTACATACTGTTTTGTGTTTTATGTGTGGCCTCATCCCAGCATTTTCCGTTGTAACAAAAAAAAAACAGCTCATCCCGGTTTCAATTCTCTCATTATTACCTTTAGATCATTAAATTTTAGAGATGAGAAGGGTTTCGGTTGATAGAGCAACTATTGAGAATTTGAATGTTCTGCAACCGAACCCCAAGTAGAGCCGCCGCCTAATGTTGCCAATGATTTAATCCAAATGAGATTGTGCGTGATCTAGATCGTAGGAAACAAATTGATGAATATGCTCTGGAGATTCAAGACGGCGTGAGGAGGGCATATGTCACGAAGGGTCTGTAACACCTCGATTTCGGTGGCGTCACTTTAGTAACCAAAAATAAAATAAAGCGGAAAAGCAGGTATTTTTTTTTTCATTTCGTTTTTTTAAATAAAAAGACTTGTCGAAATTAAAGACTCAACCCAATCGCGATTAACAACGACTAACATACAATATAAGTACAGCCCTCGCTGCAACTAAAAACATCGTCACGAGTGTCCTCAAGTGACGGAAAGCAAATGAAAGTGGTGCCCGCAGGAAAATATGTGCGACCCATAGATAGAGTCATAAGTTTTATATATACAGTCCTCCAAGAAAGTAAGTCAGCCCAAAACGGCCTCCCAAAGACTTCCTACGTCCGACTACTCCATGCGATTCCCATCTACGGAGAACCACACCGAAAAGCAATCTGTCGGAAACTACCCTGTCCCAAAAAGTACAAATGACGAATCAGAGCTATGACAGAAACTCCCATTACCAGTATGCTCTAACCAACCCTATCCTACACTACTGTCAACGACCCTCATCCGTTCATGCATGAAGTTCGGGTCCTCGTCGAAAGCTTCAGTAATGGTCAATACGCTCCTGGTCCTCCTCGAGTGACGAATCAGCACGAACCGACTGACGGACGCCTGGCAGCAGGCCGACCGCTCAAACACAAACATACAAACAAAGCCAAGGCGCTAGGGTCAACTTACGGAATACAATAGATATACAAACAGCATGCGATAAAGGGGGTATATACTTATATAGGTTTTCAGTTGCCTATCCTAAAGTGTATACTTAGCATGTTATCAAGGCTCTAATAAACAATTCAATATCTGCTACCTCAACAGATCAATAAACAATGGCTCAACAACTCAATAAGCAATATCTCGACAATTCAAGTTATGGTGCATTAATGTATGCAATGTCAATTCAAAAGATGGTCCCAAAAATAGGCATGTCAAGTCGATCCAACCCATCGGGTTGAACATACATACTCGCACACGCAACAAATGACAACGCCAAGTCGGTTCACTCAATATAGTCGAACATACGGACGTTGCGCGCGTCCAATGACTATCGCCGAATCAATCCAATCCATTCGATTGAACATACGGATCCGCGCGTGTCGAAAGGTTATCGCTGAATCGATCCAATCCATCAGATTGAACATACGGATTCACGCGAGTTAAAATGGCGATCGCTGAATCGATCCAATCCATCGGATTGAATGTACGGACTCACGCGTGCCTGAGTGACTACCGCCGAATCGATCCAATCCATCGGATTGAATATACGGACTCGCGCGTGTCAAACAATTATTGCCGAATCGGTCCAACCCGTCGGGTTTTGACATACGGACTCGCGCGTACGTGTTTAACTACAAATCTCAATTAAAAAGTACTCGAAGGTCAAAGTCGTCTTGCGACTAGGCTGTGAAAAGCCGGAGTACGTATTGCACTCAGTGACATTTCCCTGGTCACTATGGTTCATCCCCGTGGCGACCATCAAATCATCTCAAGTTCAAGGCTTTTCGACTATTTCCCGTTTTTCACAATCATTTCCAACTCTTAAGTTTCCCTAAAGTTCTCGTTAGTTAATCAAAGCATTTCAAGTTGAGTTAATCAAGTTATGAGGTTTATTATCAAAATCTGAGTTTCATGAATTATCATGTTCCAAATTCCAACTATTCAAAGTTTCCCAAATCCCCCAAATATAATCCTCGGGAAAAGTCTAAGTATTTCAAAGAGGGCTAGATCTCAGACCTCAGGTCAGGACCTGCCTAGGGTTATTCTTTCAACCCGAATGATCAAAGAGAATCAATTCAAATGTCCTACACTCCGCAATTGCGTCAAAGCGCACGATTCGACAACAATATCAATATCTCAAGCTATAAGAAGCAATACGACAATAATTCTGTGCGGAAATCATAAGACAGAAACTAGTAAACGGCCGAAGCCTCTCAGAAAACGGAGACACACGTCTCATATAAGTTCACTCGGCCGAAGCCTCCAGAAAATATTTCGCAGTTCAAAGCGATAAACAATATCCAAGCAATATTCAATATCAAGCAATATTCAAGTCGAATTTATCGACGCCTACAGTATAATAGCTAGTAAGTAAGTTGCCCTAACCTCGAGTTGTTCCAGTCTCGCGGTGTAGGTCTCCCTCACAAGCTTGTTCAGTCAACCCCAAAGTTTCCACAATTGAACCTTTGAGCGAAAACCACAGAATTCAATCTCAATCAGTCAGAAACTCAGCAGACAACAATTACTTAAGTTACACGAAGCATCATAAACTCCGAAGTACGATAATCTAACGCGATAAGACAAGTTTTCGAAAAAGAAATTTTCCTCCCCCTTGGCGGTTGCTCTCGGCCACACACACTAATTGTGTGCGCCGATTTTTCTTCGATCAAACTTGGTTCCTAGGCTATCATTAGTCGTAACTAAGGCGAATTAAAGCTCGGAAAAATTATCGGATCGAAAACTGTCGCAGGGGTATTTTGGTCAATGTTTTTAGCTCGGAATTTCAAAATTGGAATTTTGAAAAACAAATTGGATGGGGATGTCACCAACGACGTTTATGACAACTAATCCTACTGGAGCTAAGCTCAGTCGAGAGTTTTAAGTCTAAAGGACGAAGCTTTGGCCAAAAATGGGTTTTTCGAGCAGAATTGAAACTCGGCGGCAATTCGGCGAGATTCAGCAGAAAACAACCGGATATTCATGTTCTTGGGCATGTAGGCAATAAGTTTAGACACTGAAATCAAGTTATTTGGACAGTTTTACAAAAAGCTCAAAACTTTGAGCACAGAAAAACATAGAGAAAAACGACGGAATTGACGATCATAAGTATGGAATAGCAACTATACCTCGATGTCTACGCGTAGCAACTTTCAGTGAGACGATCAGGCAAGAAACGGCGAAAAATCTCTTCTCCTCCTTCCTCCTCCAAGCTCGCGGCCTCCCATGGGGTTTTTGGGTGGATTTTTGTTTTTTTTTTCTTTCATTTTTCCACCTATTTATAGGAAAGGAAAAATGCGGGAAAATGATTATTTCGCGATTCCTATTTTTCCTGTGCATTCCTCTGTGAATTCTAAGATAGGTTCTGGTGACAGAATTCCAGAACTCGAAACAGGTTTCTTGGAATTTAAACAAACGATCCAAAGTCGGTGTAAATCGATTTTATCCGAAAAACTACTTTTTGCAGTTGATGTCGGATGAGAAAACTTCTTCCTGAAGAAAGATGAGAAACATCGAAAGAAATGGGTGTATGCGTGTGGAATCTTCGTTTGAAGCTCTGAATAGAAAAAGTCTTCATCGTCGATTGATTTTAGGGTTCTTGAACTATCAGGGATCTGGTTTCGTCAAACCTCCGAGAATTGGAATCGGACGTTCGTATGTCTCAGGGTTTCGTATCGAAACGCTTGTCATGGAAAGGATTAAGAGAAATTCTAACATTCCTCTGAAGATTTTTGGAATTAGCTCCTACAGTGCTTTAAGGGTAAATTAATCGTTTACTAACACTCTTGCCCTAGGCGTAAGCGAATAAGAGTCACGCTATAACTTATATCGACTTTAATACTATTCTTAGCCTTTTCCTGAACTTTCTCCTTCACAAGTTCATTCCATTCGATAAACACTTGTTCAGGTTTTCCTTCACGATACATCGAAACCTAATCGTGAATATGAATTTAATTAATTTATTCTAAGCTTAAAAACTTGGGTCTCACATTACTACCCTCCAAAAAGAAAGTTTCGTCCTCGAAACTTAGAGTTCAGTTAAAAGCTCCGGATATTATTCCTTGATCCTAGCTTCTAACTCCCATATAGCACCGTCCGTGTCTTTGTTCCAAATAACTTTCACTAAAGCACTCTGCTTCCTCCTCAATTGCTTCACTCTTCTAACCCCAATGCTGACCGACGGCGTCTCAACAGACATATCATCATCTTAATATCTAACAATCCATTATTGTCATTTCCTTCCTTAAAACTTTCCTCACTCAAGCCAATTCAGAATTACTGAAATCCTTAACACTTCACACAAATCGAGACTTATCCTCTAGAAAATCAACTTATAACTACACCTCAAGGAACTCAACTAGTTATTTTATCATCCGATCCTTCAACCTCCCGAGATTTAACTGTTATCGTAACCGCTAACGTCACTAAATTCTTATGCGTACATGAATCTCAGCTCACTAGGTCAACCTTAGCCCTAGGATTCTCATTCAGCTTAGTAAAATTCACTTGTTAACCCCAGTATGTATCATCAAAATCCATAACAAAGTTCCATTCACTCTTAGACTCTAAGAAACTTGTCCAACTATGATAACCTCAAGTATTCATCTTAATACTAACACTTTCTTTTATGTAACATTGATCACCATCTCGTCAATCCACTTCCTAATCTCTCAATCAAATTCTGACAAACTTCGGGTCCTACGCACTTTAGACAAGAATTCATAGACTTAAAACCTAAACCTTCCCCAAGTTTGGACCCCTAATGGCCTTTAATTCTTCAATACTTCTTAAATGAATGTCCATTTCTTAAAACTATAACTCCTTCGCTTACACAAACGACCTGACAAGTGTCGTCATGCTTTCACATTCACGACTTGATCCTGATATTCACAATCATAACTTATTATGCTAACATCATTCAAATCTTATCACATGGCTCATTATGTCAGCAACCTCATAATCAACATCAATCGATCACCAATTTATAAGTAAATGATCATCTTAAAATCTAACGATCCATTAATGTCATCTCCTTTTTGGAACTATCCTCATTAAAACCATCAAATCGACATTTCTCTTAGTCACAAATCGAATCACCAATTTATTACCAGTCTTAACACTCTACACAACTCAGAATTCATTTGCTTCAAGATCACTCTTATATTATACCTCAATGGATTTAACCCGAAACTCATCTTCAGGTCTTCAATCTTCTAAGATTCAACTCTTATTGTCACGGCTACAACCATAAGATCTTTTACTCGTACGTGATTCTCAACTCTCAAGGTCAATCTTAACTTCAAGATTTCATCTAGCTTAGTAAATCTCACTTAGTAATCTTAGTATATTCCTTTGGAATCCATATCAACAATCTCAAGTATTCAACTTATGCTAAAACTTTCTTTCTTCAACTTAATCATTCCCAAATCAATTCAACACTTAGTCACTTCAGCAAACACCTGGCAATTCTCCAAGTCTTACACATTCAAGATAAAATTTATAGGCTTAAATCTAAACCTTAACCTAGTTTTGCACCGTCAATGTCCTTTAACACTTCAACACTTTTCAAGTGAAAATTCATCTCTTAAGACTACAACATCTCCACAAAGAAATCAAGCGCTTAGCAAAACTTATTCCTCGAACTCGACTAACAACAATCTAGTTCACAGTTAATTCTTCTCAATCTTGTTATCATCAAGAAATCATTTATAAACTGATATTAAATCCAACCTATTTAGTCTCTAACAAATCCACTCAGAAATCACATAACCTATGACTTCATAACTTCCGAGAAAATACTTAATATTTTTCGAACATTAAATCCCTTGACTTAGTCTACCTCTACTTGGAGTAATCACACGAACTAACCAATTAATGTCTATACGACAATCATCAACTTCCAAAGATTTAAATCTTAATCTTTTACAATCAAGTGCTTAACACGAACTTTCCTCCCAAATCCGACTAATCCTCGATCAATTCAAATTCATCTTACACATCCTTCTATCAAAGTCCATTACCAGCTGTGATTCCGAATATTGTAAGATCAAGTTTTGATCTAGTAGTACAACTCTATATTTTGATGATTACAAGTTAACCTTTTGATATGAACAATTATGGTACTCTAACGTGTTTTTCTGAGTGTGCTATTTACAGGCTCTGACCTCTATTCAATCTCACACAAATCAGAAGCACTGTTCTTAAAGAGTGACCCAAGCAACGCTTTCGCATTATCCATGTTCAGTCTGAACAGTGGAAAAGCTTCAGAAGATCTGAAGTAAATCAAGCTCTGATAAGGACTCAGCTCACTTGAAGTTCTGAAGATCCAGAAGTTCTGACAACCAAGAAACTCTGAAGGTTCAGATGTTCTGATGGTGTAGAAGACTCTGAAGATCCAGAAGCTGAATAGTGGAAACTCTGATGTCCAGAAGCAAGAAACTCTGAAGACCATGTACTTCCCTCTTAGTTCATAATTAGAAGATACAACGGTCAGAGGATCTGTGCTTTCCCTCTGACTGTGATCAACCGGCTTCACAAGTTCCAACATGAAGCATTCCCCTGATCAGAAGTCTCCTAGGTTTAAAGGTCATGTCACTATCCAAGTACAAAAGCATATGTACTATCCTGACGACCTACCTAACGTTCTCAGCCACAGCAGAAGCTGGAATTTCCAGAACTGCCCTCCAACGGTAGCATTTCCATGCAGCGTTCAAACCCTAATCCTTGGAGTATAAATAGCGGCTGAAGATTGAAAGATGCGGTTGGAAGAATCACTTACGCGCAAGCTATATTCAAAAACCTTCAAGCATTCTTTCATCTGAATTCATTGTGTTTACTATTAGCTTTTCAGAAGCAAATCTCTTGTAAACATTCCTTCTTAAACAGTTTGTTTAGTTACCTTTAGGAGATCAAGGTTGATCGGATCCTAGAGAAGACTAAGAGAGTGAATCTTAGTGTGAGCTAAGTCAGTGTAATTGTTAGTCACTTGTAGGTTTCAAGTGCAGTTGTAACACTTTACCTGATTAGTGGATTGCCTTCATTCTAAGAAGGAAGAAATCACCTTGACGGGTGGACTGGATTAGCTTGAGGGATTTATCAAGTGAACCAGGATAAAAATCCTTGTGTGCTTTTCTATCTCTTATCTTTAGCAATTAGTTCTCGAAAAGATTTGTCAAAATCTTTAAGGTGGAAGTTTTTATTTGAAAACGTTATTCAAACCCCCCTTTCTACCGTTTTTCATACCTTCAAATATCACCCCCTCAACATTAAGTTGATCAGGCCTAATACATCGAAGGTGAAAATTTAGAAAAACCCACTGGAACAGTCAATGAGTTCCTATCATCCAGTAGCCACAAATATCCTGGTATTAAATCCTTAACGATTCTACCACAGAACCACACACCCTCAACATAATACGTATACTACCCAGCAAAAATCTCCCTAAGATTTCTTCTTCGGCTTCTGGCTTCCTTATAATCGCATCGGTGGAAGACTACTTTCTAGGCTTAGTGTGTTATTCTAAACCTCGTGTAACTTCTATAGTTAAAACACGAGCAGCAGTCAAATAAATTCTTAGTAGGTGTAATAACTATAAGGTCAAAGCTTAGCGGTAAAAGCAAGTTCAGGCGTGTTGCACACGCTACGAGGGTAACGAAGGGTATACTATACTAGAATGAGAAAGAATGGTTAGAAAGTTACCATCGTTCTTGCGCTCTCCTCTGACTAATCCATCAGCTCCCTTGCCGCACAAGACATAGACTCTTCCCCGTGCGGTAGGATGTCTTCCCCTCACTGTATGCACAGATGGCTCAACCTTGGTTACATTGCAATCCTTGGCTTGATGCCCCGGACGGTTGCATTTGAAACATAGAGGTCCCCCGTCTGGACACTTGTTAGTGTAGTGCCCCACCTTCCTGCACCTGTAACACGTTACTCCTTGGCCCGAAGTCATGTTTCCTGTTCCTCCGGTAGAATTTATGGGCTTATACTGCCCCGAGGTAAAACCTTCCCCCAAAGGACGTTGATATGGCTTCTTTATCTGAAACTTTCCTTTTCCCAGGTTGTCTTGGGAGCTCAACCTCATCGGTCCCCCAGTTCCTGTTCTATTCATCCTTCTATTTTTCATCAGCTCCACCTCTGTGGCTGTAACACCCCGATTTCCAGGTGTCAGTTAAGTAACTGAAAAATAAACTTTACGCGGAAAACAGGTAATTTTTTTTCGTTTGATTCCTTTTAATAAAGCGATAGAAAAATAAAGACATAACCCAACAACTAAACTAAACGATATACAAATATATACACATGTACAGCCTCAGCTGCACTCCCACGTCACGCGCACTCGCAGTGACTCCAAAGTAGTGTGCCCGCAGGCAAATATATACAGAACCATCAGTGTGAGTAAAAGTATCAAATATACAGCTATCCAAGAGAAAGTCGACACCCAAAATGGCCTGAACAAAAGACCCCTATAATCCGAAAGACTCTCTGTGATTCCTCATCAAAAGAACCACACAAAAAGCCACACATCGGGAACCTACCCTGTCCCAAAAGTAAGACGATCAGAGCTCTACACAAAAAAAGACGCTGCCTAACCTACCCTCCCAGTCCAGCTCATAGCTCCTCCTCCTCCTCCTCATCGCTGCTCGGCGAGTAGCTGTCCCCACTGCTCTCGGAGTCAGAGTCGGAATCCACCGTAATCATCTCGGTGTCCAAGTCCACGACCTCCCTCCTAACTGTCCTGCGCACCGTCCTAGTCGAGCCCGTCTCAAAATCCACCTCTCCAGTAAGAACATCCTCCTCCACCACCCTAACCAACGGGTCCACACGGTAGCCGTGCGGTGAAGAAAAGGAAAAGAGACGTGAGGCAGATGGGACAACAGACTCCCTCTTCGGCTGCACGAGCCTCGAGGACGACGCCACGTCGGTAGGATCGATAGCAGTAGCAGGAGGTGGCGCAACAGGTGTAGCAACAACAGGCTCGATCTCCGCTGGGTCCTCGTCATCAGAAGATGAAGCCGGAGGTGGTGCATGTGGTCCTCGACCAGTACCTGGTCCACAGCGAACTGAGGGCGGCAAGTCAGAGCTCAGCTCCATACGTCGTAGCACTCCTCTCGTCACACGTCCACGCTCAATCGTCCGGTCCTCCATGACCCTTCCCCGGTACGTCGCTCGGTGACCCGCAACATCGATCACCCAAGCGGTGGGGGCATGACGGTCCACCAACTCATACCTGATCCCCCCCGAGGGAGAGACCATTGAAAACCAGTCCGCCATCGACATCTGGCAGCAGGCCGACCGCCCAAACACTATCATGAAACCAAAGCCAAAGCGCTAGGGTCAACTCACGGAAATAAGTAATTATACACTCAACATGTGATATGGGGTATATATATAAGCAATCCTAGCATGTTATTGGCTCTTAGAATGCTTCAATAAATCAAATAGCACACAATTCCAGTCAGAGTGAATGTATGCGTGAAATGCAATCAATATGATCCGGATAATTGTGAAGTATTCCCGTTCTTCACTAGTGAAGCATTCCCGTTCTTCACTATGGATGAAGCATTCCCGTTCCTCATCCTTGACGAAGCATTCCCGTTCTTCGTCGAATGATGCATTGGTGAAGCATTCCCGTTCCTCACCATTGATGAAGCATTCCCGTTCCTCATCGAATTATGCATTGGTGAAGCATTCCCGTTCTTCACCAAATGATGCATGATGCAATATGGTTAGCCAAACATCGAATCGTCTTCACAACACAAGCGTTTAGCTCAAAACCCAATCTCAAAACCCAAGAGTTAGTGTCGGTCAATACAACACAACTCCAACAACAAAGCCCAAAGTCAAAACCCGGAGTTAGTGTCGGTCAATACAACACAACTCCAACAACAAAACCCAACGTCAAAATCCAGAGTTAGTGTCGGTCAATACAACAAAACTCCAACAACAAAACCCAACGTCAAAACCCAGAGTTAGTGTCGGTCAATACAACACAACTTCAACAGCAAGAGTACTAAAGTACTCGGTGACTTTCAATCATCACCGTGGCTCACCTCCCCCTGGTGTCCAGCAAATCTCCAAAACCCACAACAAAATTGACTTTTCCCCGTCTTTCGCAATTATTTTTTTCCCCTTTCGTTTTCCTATGGTTCATTCAATAATGAAAACGTTTTAAATTGAATTAGTCAGGTTATGAGTTTAATTCTTTGAAAACTAAGTTCTCTAAGGTCTTTAGTTTTCGAAATTCTATTCATTCTAAGTTTTCCAAAAACCCTCCAAAAGAAGTTTCCCGGGGAAAGTCTTAGTATTCCAACGAATACCAACGAATTGATAAGTCTCAAACCCCACGTTTGAACTTGCCTAGGGTTGTTCATCCAACCCGAAATATAAAATAACACCAGTTCAATGAATCCCCACTCCGAAGTCGCGTCAAAACGCACAATTCAATAACATCTCAACATCATCAGTTATGGAAGACATCATAACATCAGTTCATCAACATCATCAACATCACAGTAAAGCATAAGTCGAATTTATCGACGCCTATCATGCAGTCATAGCTAATAGTAAGTTGCCCTAACCTCGAGCTGCTCCAGTCTCGTGGTTTAAATATCCTTCACACGATTGCTCTGAAATATCCAAAGTCCCTTCAACTGAACCTCGGAGAAAACAAAGCAGAAATTCAAACAAAATCGATTAGCTCGATCACAATACAGCCAATTAACGATAGACAAAGCATTAAAGCTTCAGGATACAACAATCGGATACGAAAAGACAAGTTTTCGAAAACGAAAAACTCCCCCCCCCCATGAAATAGCTCTCGGCCATAAGGAGAAAAGAGCTCCGGCTCTTTTTCTTCGATCTAATATGTTTACAAGGTAGTTTTAGGATAAAACTAAGGCAAAGAAACTGTCGGAAAAATTTTCGGACGATCGGATCGAAATACGGTTGTTCAGGGGCGTTTTGGTCCAAAATAAAAGCTCAAAACCTCAAAGTTATCACTTCGGAAAACAAATTTGACAGCAACGATCCTAACGACATTCGTAACAACTAATACTAAAGGCACGAAGTCAGATTACGACAGTAAAGTTTCGAAATGTGCGACAAAAAGGGTTTTGAGTCAGTTTTTCTGATCCTTGACAACTCGATCCATATCGGCGAATACCGACGAAGGTTCTAGGCTCTTGGGCACGTAGAGAAGATACCCCAACAGAGAAATCATGAAAAACGGACAGTTTTACAAAACGCTCGAAACTTTGAGCACAGAAACAGCTAAAGAAACGCAGTAGAAACAATGATCAGAGGTAAGAATCAAGCTAGTTACCTCGATACCTTGAAGTAGGAACGAACTGCGCGAAGATCGGTCAAGTTTCGGCGAAAAATTCTTCTCCCTCTCCTCTCCTTGAACTAGCGGCCTTGATGGAAGAAAGTGAGAAGATATTTTGAATTTTTAGCTATTTATAGGAAGGTGAAATCGCGGGAAAATGAAAATTTCGCGATTCCGATTTTTGCAGCACGTTCACCGATGAATTCTAAGAGAGATTCTGGCCACAGAATTTCAGAACTCAAAACAAATCTCTGACATTTGGGAAAAACGATATCTAAAATCCCAAAAGCGGTGTAAGTTAATCTGTCCCGAAAAACTACTTTTTGCTGTGAATGTCGGACGACAAAACTTTGTTCTGAAGAAAGATTGGAAACGTCGAAACAAATCTGGCAACGCGGACGGAAACTTCATTAGAAGTCCCGAATAGAAAAAGTCTTCATCCAGCTATTGAATTTAGGGTTTCGAAGCAAAGAAATTAGCGTCGTCGGACTTCCGAAAAGTGAATACTATCGTGCGTACAGTCCAGGGTTCCGAAATGAAACGCTGGTCGAAGGAAAAATAAAGAGAACCTTTAAATTTTCCAAGGATTAGAAATCTCACTTAATACGTTGCTCTAAAAGCGAAATTAGCCTATTCTGGACACTCTCGCCATAAGGCAGGTGTGCAGACGACTCGCACTAATTCCTAAAACAACTACGCAACATTCCTCAAACAATTCCTGAACTTTCTTCTTCATTAATCTTTCTCAAACATCGAACTCCTGTCACGCTTACACTGATTCTACGCGTGAGTCGGAAATTAACTTGTTCTGTAAATCCAGGTCTTACAATACTCCCCTCCAAAAAGAAAGTTTCGTCCTCGAAACTCAGAGTTCTGCAAAAAGTTCGGGATACAGTTCATTGATCTTATCTTCCAATTCCCATGTAGCGTCTCCCGTATCCTTGTTCCATATCACCTTCACCAACGCAATCTGTTTCCCTCTCAGCTGTTTCACTCTTCTATCCCCAATACTCACTGGTGGTGCCTCACAGGTCAAATCATCCTTCAGCTCAACATTGTCTGGCTCGATTACATGAGTCGGGTCTGGAATGTACTTCCTTAACTGCGACAGATGAAATACATCATGAATGTTGGAAAGAAATGGTGGTAGTGCAATCTGATACGCAACTGGTCCAACAAGTCGAGTGATTTGATAAGGCCCAATAAACTTTGGCGTGAGCTTCCTTGACTTAATAGCTCATCCAATCCCCGTAGTCTGAGTAACTCGTAGAAATACATGGTCGCCCTCTTCAAACTCTAGGGTTCTGCGTCTCTGATCAGCGTAACTCTTCTGTCTGCTCTGTGAAGCTCTCATCTTTTCTCTGATCTGCTTAACCTTCTCAGTCGTCTGTTGCAGCAATTCTGGCCCAATCAACAAACTCTCCCCATCTTGATACCAACACAACGGTGTCCTACACTTCCGACCATACAAAGCCTCATACGGTGCCATCCCAATGCTCGCATGAAAACTATTGTTGTATGTAAATTCGATCAATGGCAGAAGATCATCCCAGCTTCCTCTGTTATCTAACACACAAGCACGTAGTAGATCCTGTAGCGACTGAATAGTTCTCTCTGTTTGCCCATCAGTTTGTGGATGATACGCCGAACTCAATCTCAGCTTGGTTCCTAACACATCATGAAGAGCTCCCCAAAAGTGCGACGTAAACTTTGGATCCCGATCAGACACAATACTCGTCGGAACTTCGTGTAGTCTCACAATCTCCGCCACATAAATCTCAGCCAACTTTTCCACATTGTAGGTAGTTCTCACTGGTAGAAAATGCGCTGACTTGGTCAAACGATCCACAATCACCCAAATCGAGTCGTGTCTCTTCTGTGTTCTTGGCAAAGCTACCACAAAATCCATGGATATACTATCCCATTTCCATTCTGGCACGTCTAAACTCTGTAGCATACCAGCAGGTCTTTGATGCTCTACCTTAGCCTTCTGACAAGTCAAACATGCAGCTACATACTCAGCCACTTGTTTCTTCATTCCCGGCCACCAGAAATTCAGTTTCAAATCTTGATACATCTTTGTCATTCCCGGATGAATGCTCCATTTGCTCTTGTGTCCTTCATCCATGATTAGCCTTCTCAATTCTGGATTGTTGGGTACACAAACTCTGTCCTTGCATGTTAAGATATCGTCAGTTCCGATCTTGAATTCCGGGTATTTCCCTTGAATTACTAAGTTCCTCTTCTCTAACAGAAACGCATCTTGCAGTTTTTGCTCTCTAATCTCTTCCATCAGTCCACTGGCGATTCTGATCATTCCGAATTTCAACTTTCCCTCCGACGGTGTCACACCTAAACTCATATCTCGAAATTGTTCCAGTAACTCCAGCTCTTTAACCATCATTGACGAGACATGCATCTTCCTACTCAAAGCATCAGCAACTACATTTGCCTTCCCAGGGTGATATTGCAACGTAAACTCATAGTCTTTGATAAACTCCATCCATCTTCGTTGCCTCATGTTCAGCTCCTTCTGATCAAACAAGTATTTAAGGTTCTTGTGATCGCTAAATATCGTGAAAGTACAACCATAGAGATAATGCCTCCAGATTTTCAGCGAAAACACAATGGCAGCTAACTCCAAATCGTGAGTCGGATAGTTCCTCTCGTGAGTCTTCAACTGTCTTGAAGCATAAGCCACCACTTTCCGATGTTGCATCAGCACACATCCCAAGCCTTGATACGAAGCATCACAGTAGACCTCATAAGGTTCCTCCGGTTGTGGCAAAATAAGCACAGGTGACGTCGTCAAACGTTCCTTCAGTGTCTGAAAACTTGATTCACACGCTTCAGTCCATGCAAAAGGTTGATCCTTCCTCGTCAGTTCAGTCAAAGGTCCAACAATCTTGGCAAATCCCTCAATGAAGCGTCTATAATATCCAGCTAAACCCATAAAACTTCTGATCTCTGTCACTGTCTTCGGTTGCTCCCAAGCCAAAACAGTCTCCACTTTCGCCGGGTCCACAACTATGCCTTCCTTTGAGATAACATGGCCTAAGAAATTGACTTCCTCCAGCCAGAATTCACACTTTGAAGGGTTCGCATACAACTTTTTCTCTCTCAACACTTGTAAAACTTGGCGCAAATGTCCTTCATGTTCCTTTGCGTCCTTCGAATAGATCAATATGTCATCAATAAACACCACCACAAACCGATCTAAGAACTCATGAAAGATGCGGTTCATGTAATCCATGAAAACAGCAGGTGCATTTGTCACTCCAAACGGCATCACTAGGTACTCGTAGTGTCCGTAACGTGTTCTGAAAGCAGTCTTTGGTATATCCTCAGTCTTCACTCTGATCTAATGATCCATCAAATCATCTATCCTCGGCAACGGGTATCGGTTCTTGATCGTCGCCTTGTTCAGTTGTCGGTAATCCACACACAATCTCGACCTTCCGTCTTTCTTCTTAACTAAAAGCACTGGCGCTCCCCACGGTGAAACACTTGGTCGAATGAATCCTTTTGCCGAAAGATCCTCCAACTGAGATTTCAACTCTACTAACTCCGCAGGTGCCATACGGTAAGGTGCAATCGAAATCGGTCCGGTTCCGGGTACAATGTCGATCACAAACTCTACATCGCGTGCATGCGGTAGTCCAGGTACATCTCCAGGAAAAACATCCGCAAAATCTCGAACCACCGGAATACCATAAATATCCGATTCCTTCTTCCCCTCCAGACTTAGCAATGAAAAGTACTTCTGAGTGCCCTCGCTCAATGATGCACTAATGTGGTTAATAGAAAGATACTCGAAAAGATCCGAGTCTGGGAACACCACTTTCTTTCGACTACAGTCCAAAAGACAATGGTAGTGGGATAACCAATCCGTCCCTAGGATTACATCTAGGTTTTTAAGGGGTAGACATACTAGATTGGCATGAAAAGTTCTATCTCTATATACTACTGAACATTGCATGCATGCGGCCTTAGCAATTAGGGTCCTAGCAGGTGTAGTTACCATAAGATCAAAACTCAAAGTAGTAATAGGCAGATTCAGTCTTGATACGCAATCCTTAGAGACAAATGAATGAGTTGCACCAGAATCAAAGAGTACAGTTAGAAGATTACCGTCGATTTCACATTCCCCTCTGATCAATCCATCCGCTCCTTCATCCTCTTCACCATCCATTGTGTACACTCTTCCCTTCGCCACTGGGCGCTTCCCACTAACAACATTCACAGACGGTTCAGCCTTCGGTGCCTTGCAATCCACAGCCAGATGCCCGGATTTATTGCAGTTGTAGCATCTTGGTGGCATCGTGCAATTGTTTGCATAGTGCCCGACCGCTCCACATCGGAAACAAGTCACCTCACGGTTTGGGGTACGGCTTCCCGACCCTCCAGAAGTAGCAGCAGCAGCCATCGGCTTGTAAGATCCTGGGGTAAACCCTCTCCCCGCAGGACGTTGATACGGCTTCCTCGCCTGAAATCTTCCCCTTCCCTGAAAATTCTGTGGTGTCGACCTCACTGGTCCTCCTGTTCCAACCCTGTTAAATCTTCGATTCTTCATCAACTCCACCTCTGTGGCTTTCTCAACTAATGCTTGAAATCTAGTGATCCCCAACGGTCTCACTGAGTCCTCAATGTCAGCTCTCAGTCCCCTCACAAAGCGCTTGCACATGTAGGGCTCATCAACTTGGTCACGGAAAAATCGAAAGTGTTTTGCCAGAGACTCCAACTTGGCAGCATATTCCGGAATGGTCATGCTCCCTTGTCTAAGAGTCAGAAACTGTGATTCACGCTCGTCACGAGCACTGTCAGGAAAATACTTCTCGAGAAAAGCAGTTCGAAAAGAATTCCAGTTCACCTCAACATGATTTGCTTCCATTATCCCTCTGGCTCCCATCCACCAGTACTCAGCATCTCCCAACAGCAGAAAGGTTGCCATCCCCACCTTGGCTCCCTCAGCAGTCTGCAACACACCAAAGATCTCTATTTCCTCAATCCAGAGATCCGCTTTGTCCGGGTCAGTACCTCCCAAAAACTTAGGTGGATCCTGTCTCTTGAAATCATTTAAACCCTTGTTCTGATCCAGAGTCGCCTCCCTCTGACGCTGGTGTTGATCACGCGCTTCCTTCGCAGCACGCCTCAAAGCATTGTCATTCGCTTGGTTAGTCATCGCCTGAGCCATATTGGCCATCATCTCTGCTAGTTGGTTCGTGTTCACCATCGTCTGTTACCCCCAAGAAAACTGTTAGTCCTAATCGTATGATAGCATCAAAACTATTCCATATGATTAAGTAACAATGCAATCAATTAGAACGAAAAATCGTTCTGCAGACAATCAATTTTCACTCTTTGCAGAGTCACACAACCTAGCACAGAAGAGCTATTCCCCAAAGACTCCCAAAAGACTCGACTAAGCTCTGATACCACAATGTAACACCCCGATTTCCAGGTGTCACTTAAGTAACTGAAAAATAAACTTTACGCGGAAAACAGGTAATTTTTTTTCGTTTGATTCCTTTTAATAAAGCGATAGAAAAATAAAGACATAACCCAACAACTAAACTAACTGATATACAAATATATACACATGTACAGCCTCAGCTGCACTCCCACGTCACGCGCACTCGCAGTGACTCCAAAGTAGTGTGCCCGCAGGCAAATATATACAGAACCATCAGTGTGAGTAAAAGTATCAAATATACAGTTATCCAAGAGAAAGTCGGCACCCAAAATGGCCTGAACAAAAGACCCCTATAATCCGAAAGACTCTCTGTGATTCCTCATCAAAAGAACCACACAAAAAGCCACACATCGGGAACCTACCCTGTCCCAAAAGTAAGACGATCAGAGCTCTACACAAAAAAAGACGCTGCCTAACCTACCCTCCCAGTCCAGCTCATAGCTCCTCCTCCTCCTCATCGCTGCTCGGCGAGTAGCTGTCCCCACTGCTCTCGAAGTCAGAGTCGGAATCCACCGTAATCATCTCGGTGTCCAAGTCCACGACCTCCCTCCTAACTGTCCTACGCACCGTCCTAGTCGAGCCTGTCTCAACATCCACCTCTCCAGTAAGAACATCCTCCTCCACCACCCTAACCAAGGGGTCCACACGGTAGCCGTGCGGTGAAGAAAAGGAAAAGAGACGTGAGGCAGATGGGACAACAGACTCCCTCTTCGGCTGCACGAGCCTCGAGGACGACGCCACGTCGGTAGGATCGATAGCAGTAGCAGGAGGTGGCGCAACAGGTGTAGCAACAACAGGCTCGATCTCCGCTGGGTCCTCGTCATCAGAATATGAAGCCGGAGGTGGTGCAGGTGGTCCTCGACCAGTACCTGGTCCACAGCGAACTGAGGGCGGCAAGTCAGAGCTCAGCTCCATACGTCGTAGCACTCCTCTCGTCACACGTCCACGCTCAATCGTCCGGTCCTCCATGACCCTTCCCCGGTACGTCGCTCGGTGACCCGCAACATCGATCACCCAAGCGGTGGGGGCATGACGGTCCACCAACTCATACCTGATCCCCCCCGAGGGAGAGACCATCGAAAACCAGTCCGCCATCGACATTTGGCAGCAGGCCGACCGCCCAAACACAATCATGAAAAAAAAGCCAAAGCGCTAGGGTCAACTCACGGAAATAAGTAATTATACACTCAACATGTGATATGGGGTATAGATATATATGTTGATATATATATATATATATATATATATATATATATATATATATATATATAAGCAATCCTAGCATGTTATTGGCTCTAACAATGCTTCAATAAATCAAATAGCACACAATTCCAGTCAGTGTGAATGTATCCGTGAAATGCAATCAATATGATCCGGATAATTGTGAAGCATTCCCGTTCTTCACTAGTGAAACATTCCCGTTCTTCACTAGTGAAGCATTCCCGTTCTTCACTATGGATGAAGCATTCCCGTTCCTCATCCTTGACGAAGAATTCCCGTTCTTCGTCGAATGATGCATTGGTGAAGCATTCCCGTTCCTCACCATCGATGAAGCATTCCCGTTCCTCATCGAATTATGCATTGGTGAAGCATTCCCGTTCTTCACCAAATGATGCATGATGCAATATGGTTAGCCAAACATCGAATCGTCCTCACAACACAAGCGTTTAGCTCAAAACCCAATCTCAAAACCCAAGAGTTAGTGTCGGTCAATACAACACAACTCCAACAACAAAGCCCAAAGTCAAAACCCGGAGTTAGTGTCGTTCAATACAACACAACTCCAACAACAAAACCCAACGTCAAAACCCAGAGTTAGTGTCGGTCAATACAACACAACTTCAACAGCAAGAGTACTAAAGTACTCGGTGACTTTCAATCATCACCGTGGCTCACCTCCCCCTGGTGTCCAGCAAATCTCCAAAACCCACAACAAAATCGACTTTTCCCCGTCTTTCGCAATTATTTTTTTCCCCTTTCGTTTTCCTATGGTTCATTCAATAGTGAAAACGTTTTAAATTGAATTAGTCAGGTTATGAGTTTAATTCTTTGAAAACTAAGTTCTCTAAGGTCTTTAGTTTTTGAAATTCTATTCATTCTAAGTTTTCCAAAAACCCTCCAAAAGAAGTTTCCCGGGGAAAGTCTAAGTATTCCAACGAATACCAACGAATGGCTAAGTCTCAAACCCCACGTTTGAACTTGCCTAGGGTTGTTCATCCAACCCGAAATATAAAATAACACCAGTTCAATGAATCCCCACTCCGAAGTCGCGTCAAAACGCACAATTCAATAACATCTCAACATCATCAGTTATGGAAGACATCATAACATCAGTTCATCAACATCATCAACATCACAGTAAAGCATAAGTCGAATTTATCGACGCCTATCATGCAGTCATAGCTAATAGTAAGTTGCCCTAACCTCGAGCTGCTCCAGTCTCGTGGTTTAAATATCCTTCACACGATTGCTCTGAAATATCCAAAGTCCCTTCAACTGAACCTCGGAGAAAACAAAGCAGAAATTCAAACAAAATCGATTAGCTCGATCACAATACAGCCAATTAACGATAGACAAAGCATTAAAGCTTCAGGATACAACAATCGGATACGAAAAGACAAGTTTTCGAAAACGAAAAACTCCCCCCCCCATGAAATAGCTCTCGGCCATAAGGAGAAAAGAGCTCCGGCTCTTTTTCTTCGATCTAATCTGTTTACAAGGTAGTTTTAGGGTAAATCTAAGGCAAAGAAACTGTCGGAAAAATTTTCGGACGATCGGATCGAAATACGGCTGTTCAGGGGCGTTTTGGTCCAAAATAAAAGCTCAAAACCTCAAAGTTATCACTTCGGAAAACAAATTTGACAGCAACGATCCTAACGACATTCGTAACAACTAATCCTAAAGGCACAAAGTCAGATTACGACTTTTCGACAGTAAAGTTTCGAAATGTGCGACAAAAAGGGTTTTGAATCAGTTTTTCATATCCTTGACAACTCGATCCATATCGGCGAATACCGACGAAGGTTCTAGGCTCTTGGGCACGTAGAGAAAATACCCCAACAGAGAAATCAGGAAAAACGGACAGTTTTACAAAAAGCTCGAAACTTTGAGCACAGAAACAGCTAAAGAAACGCAGTAGAAACAGTGATCAGAGGTAAGAATCAAGCTAGTTACCTCGATAGCTTGAAGTAGGAACGAACTGCGCGAAGATCGGTCAAGTTTCAGCGAAAAATTCTTCTCCCTCTCCTCTCCTTGAACTCGCAGCCTTGATGGAAGAATGTGAGAAGATATTTTGAATTTTTAGCTATTTATAGGAAGGTGAAATCGCGGGAAAAAGAAAATTTCGCGATTCCGATTTTTGCAGCACGTTCACCGATGAATTCTAAGAGAGATTCTGGCGACATAATTTCAGAACTCAAAACAAATCTCTGACATTTGGGAAAAACGATATCTAAAATCCCAAAAGCGGTGTAAGTTAATCTGTCCCGAAAAACAACTTTTTGCTGTGAATGTCGGACGACAAAACTTTGTTTTGAAGAAAGATTGGAAACGTCGAAACAAATCTGGTAACGCGGACAGAAACTTCGTTAGAAGTCCCGAATAGAAAAAGTCTTCATCCAGCGATTGAATTTAGGGTTTCGAAGCAAAGAAATTAGCGTCGTCGGACTTCCGAAAAGTGAATACTATCGTGCGTACAGTCCAGGGTTCCGAAATGAAACGCTGGTCGAAGGAAAAATAAAGAGAACCTTTAAATTTTCCAAGGATTAGAAATCTCACTTAATACGTTGCTCTAAAAGCGAAATTAGCCTATTCTGGACACTCTCGCCATAAGGCAGGTGTGCAGACGACTCGCACTAATTCCTAAAACAACTACGCAACATTCCTCAAGCAATTCCTGAACTTTCTTCTTCATTAATCTTTCTCAAACATCGAACTCCTGTCACGCTTACACTGATTCTACGCGTGAGTCGGAAATTAACTTGTTCTGTAAATCCAGGTCTTACAGTGGCCTTCTCAACCAAAGCTTGAAATCGCATAATCCCCAACGGCCTCACTGAATCCTTGATGTCTGCTCTCAGCCCATTCAGAAACCGCTTACACATGTAGTGTTCATCAACATGGTTGTTGAAAAATTGGAAGTGCTTCGCCAATGATTCTAGTTTGGAAGTATACTCAGGTATGGTCATGCTCCCTTGACAAAGTGTCAGAAATTGCGCTTCCCTCTCATCTCGGGCACTAGTCGGAAAGTACTTGTCTAGGAACGCAGTTCGAAACGAGTTCCAGTTCACCACCTCGTTATTGGCCTCCATAATCCCTCTGGTACCCCTCCACCAGTACTCAGAATCTCCTAGTAATAGATAGGTGGCAAGGCCCACCTTAGCTCCTTCGGCGGTATGCAGTACCCCAAAAATCTTCTCAATCTCTTGGATCCATAGGTCCACTCTGTCTGGGTCAGTCCCACCCGTGAACTTGGGCGGATCTTGTCGCCTGAAATCAGTCAGCCCCCTATTCCGGTCTAGGGTTACCTCCATCTCACGCTTATGTCGCTCACGTCCAGCCTTGTCAACACGCCATTGAGCATTCTCCGCAGTTTGATTTGTCATTTCCTGGGCCATAGCAGTCATTGCCCCAACAAGTTGGTTCATGTTCACCATGTTCTCTGTTTGTCAAGTAGACAGTCAGTAACAATCATAAGATAGTATTATGCATAGCTATACAATATGATTAGGTAGCAACTTCAATCAATTCTAAGCGAAAAATCGCTTGGCAGACAATCAATTTCTACTCTTTGCAGAGTCACAGAACCTAGCACAGAAGACCTATTCCCCAAAGACTCCCGAAAGACTCGACAAGCTCTGATACCACAATGTAACACCCCGATTTCGGTGGCGCCACTTTAGTAACCAAAAATAAAATAAAGCGGAAAAGCAGGTATTTTTTTTTCATTTCGTTTTTTTTTAAATAAATAGACTTGTCGAAATTAAAGACTCAACCCAATCGCGATTAACAGCGACTAACATACAATATAAGTACAGCCCTCGCTGCAACTAAAAACATCGTCACGAGTGTCCTCAAGTGACGGAAAGCAAATGAAAGTGGTGCCCGCAGGAAAATATGTGCGACCTATAGATAGAGTCATAAGTTTTATATATACAGTCCTCCAAGAAAGTAAGTCAGCCCAAAACGGCCTCCAAAAGACTTCCTACGTCCGACTACTCCATGCGATTCCCATCTACGGAGAACCACACCGAAAAGCAATCTGTCGGAAACTACCCTGTCCCAAAAAGTACAAATGACGAATCAGAGCTATGACAGAAACTCCCATTACCAGTATGCTCTAACCAACCCTATCCTACACTACTGTCAATGACCCTCATCCGTTCATGCATGAAGTTCGGGTCCTCGTCGAAAGCTTCAGTAATGGTCAATACGCTCCTGGTCCTCCTCGAGTGACGAATCATCACGAACCGACTGACGGACGCCTGGCAGCAGGCCGACCGCTCAAACACAAACATACAAACAAAGCCAAGGCGCTAGGGTCAACTTACGGAATACAATAGATATACAAACAGCATGCGATAAAAGGGGTATATACTTATATAGGTTTTCAGTTGCCTATCCTAAAGTGTATACTTAGCATGTTATCAAGGCTCTAATAAACAATTCAATATCTCCTACCTCAACAGATCAATAAACAATGGATCAACAACTCAATAAGCAATATCTCGACAATTCAAGTTATGGTGCATTAATGTATGCAATGTCAATTCAAAAGATGGTCCCAAAAATAGGCATGTCAAGTCGATCCAACCATCGGGTTGAACATACATACTCGCACACGCAACAAATGACAACACCAAGTCGGTTCACTCAATATAGTCGAACATACGGACGTTGCGCGCGTCCAATGACTATCGCCGAATCGATCCAATCCATTCGATTGAACATACGGATCCGCGCTTGTCGAAAGGTTATCGCTGAATCGATCCAATCCATCGGATTGAACATACGGATTCACGCGAGTTAAAATGACGATCGCTGAATCGATCCAATCCATCGGATTGAATGTACGGACTCACGCGTGCCTGAGTGACTACCGCCGAATCGATCCAATCCATCGGATTGAATATACAGACTCGCGCGTCTCAAACAATCATTGCCGAATCGGTCCAACCCGTCGAGTTTTGACATACGGACTCGCGCGTACGTGTTTAACTACAAATCTCAATTAAAAAGTACCTGAAGGTCAAAGTCGTCTTGCGACTAGGCTGTGAAAAGCCGGAGTACGTATTGCACTCAGTGACATTTCCCTGGTCACTATGGTTCATCCCCGTGGCGACCATCAAATCATCTCAAGTTCAAGGCTTTTCGACTATTTCCCGTTTTTCACAATCATTTCCAACTCTTAAGTTTCCCTAAAGGTCTCGTTAGTTAATCAAAGCATTTCAAGTTGAGTTAATGAAGTTATGAGGTTTATTATCAAAATCTGAGTTTCATGAATTATCATGTTCCAAATTCCAACTATTCAAAGTTTCCCAAATCCCCCAAATATAATCCTCGGGAAAAGTCTAAGTATTTCAAAGAGGGCTAGATCTCAGACCTCAGGTCAGGACCTGCCTAGGGTTATTCTTTCAACCCGAATGATCAAAGAGAATCAATTCAAATGTCCTACACTCCGCAATTGCGTCAAAGCGCACGATTCGACAACAATATCAATATCTCAAGCTATAAGAAGCAATACGACAATAATTCTGTGCGGAAATCATAAGACAGAAACCAGTAAACGGCCGAAGCCTCTCAGAAAACGGAGACACACGTCTCATATAAGTTCACTCGGCCGAAGCCTCCAGAAAATATTTCGCAATTCAAAGCGATAAACAATATCCAAGCAATATTCAATATCAAGCAATATTCAAGTCATGGAAAGGATTAAGAGAAATTCTAACATTCCTCTGAAGATTTTGGAATTAGCTCCTACAGTGCTTTAAGGGTAAATTAATCGTTTACCAACGCTCTTGCCCTAGGCGTAAGCGAATAAGAGTCACGCTATAACTTATATCGACTTTAATACTATTCTTAGCCTTTTCCTGAACTTTCTCCTTCACAAGTTCATTCCATTCGATAAACACTTGTTCAGGTCCTTCACGATACATCGAAACCTAATCGTGAATATTAATTTAATTAATTTATTCTAAGCTTAAAAACTTGGGTCTCACAGGGTCCAATGCGACCAAATTTGGAAAAATTTTCACAAACTGAATTTGTAAGTGCTAAAAGAGCATTTTCTTAGAAATGGGTATGAGCAGTACGCATGGTTAAAATACACTGAGTTCAAGGATACAACTTATTATTTCTATTGCTTTTAAAATTTTCCCAGGCTTCACAAAAATCCTGGCTTCGCCACTGCTTGCAGCTAAGTCTGATTTCTCAGGGAGGGTATAGAGACCTACTTGCTCTACCTCTCATTTGGTGAAGCATCAGAAATAATTTGCTTCTGACGGCTCCTTATTGAACACTGAATAGTCCATTACCTTTATCATCTCAGAAGGACCATAGATAATGAACCAGGGTGATAAAACCTTAGGAAAATAGTCACCTAGTGCAAAATCAGGATTGTCCATGTTGGAAAAATATGAAATAAGGCTGCATCGTGGACGAACCACTGTCTTGAAAGACAAAATTCCAGCAGACCTCCGGTGTAATTCATTGTCGGGTTTGTGATGAAAGATTTTTTTACCACTCTACGTTTGAATCTCTCAAGACTCAATTGTAGTATAGTAAAGGGTTTTGTCGTATCCACAGGGAGGTGTAATACTTATGTCGTTCAATAGCTAACAAACTCAAATAATGGTTACCAAAGAGATTGATTGTTCGTTTAAGAACATTAAAACATAAATAATGAAGATAAAATAGTTGGATTCACCAAGATAGATAGTTTTGCTGGGATTAGAGTTTCGTTGTTTGACCTCTATGTATTCTATTGATTCACATACAAATATCGTTCTATGCAATTGATTCCTCTCACCATTTCTTATCTTACTACCCAGTCCCCCGACGTAGAAGATTATCAACTCCCTATATTAACCTTCAATCCCTTGATCGATTAACAATAGTGAGTAGCATTAAGCATGGATGTTTGAATAGACTAATGATCTAACTCTATCCCTAGACCTTAGAATCATTAGATGATTTTACCTAATTCAGATTTAAATAGTTAGTTCCCACCATCCTATTAAATCTAAATTCATGTTCTAGACGATCAATCCAAAACAAGCATGAAGCACAAGGTAAAAATCATTGAATCATGGAAAAGATACATATGATTAACTCTAGTTCAGACTCAAGAACGTGTGAGTTCCCTACACAAGTTTGAATCGATCAAAATACCCAAGGGGATCAACCTAAGATATAGCTTGAAGCATAAGAGAAAACCATTGATTCTTTAGCATAGAAACATGAAATTTGCATGAAAGGAAATCAAATAGATTACAAGAGCATCAAAACAACTAGTTCTAATCCCAACAAATGAGAAATTAGCTATCCATTTCCATGGATAGCTTTACAATCATAAAAGAGAAGAAGAACGATGAAAAACCAAATCCGTGACGGTTCCCCGACGATGAAATTGGCTCTGAAGCCTTCTCTCTAGTCTCCTATACCTCCCTTGATGCTCTCCTTCGAGTTCTATCTTTCCCTAAGTGGTAGGTTTCAATTCTGGTCCAAGCAGTTTTTTTTCTGATGGGATTTTGGCCTTTTTATATAAAATTCTGACACAGGGCGCTCAGCTCTTTTTCCCACGCGCTGAGCTGAATTTATTTACCTTCACTGATGGGTTTTGTCTCCAAACCGCCTCAGACCAGCTGAGCACTCTTAAAATCAGCTCAACTCTTTTAAGTCAGAATCATTCCACCATAAATCAGCTGAGCACCTTTTGGAATAAGCTGAGCTCTTTTGGCACAAAATCTTCAAAATCCTTGGTTTCTTGCATTTGTTCCTTAAATCATCATTCCTACAACAAAAGTTGAGATTGGAATGAAATTTTAAACACTTTCTAGCTAGAATTCACTAATCTATAAATTTTTAACAAAGGAGAGTAACTTTGATAGAAATTTTCCATAAATCACATAGATAAGTGCCCTAATAACAATGGAAAGCTACGTAAAATTGGCACTTATCAACTCCCCCCAACTTAGCACTTTGTTTGTCCTTAAACAAAAGGTCAAGACTGCAATCAAGCAAGCATGATTGAAACATTTTCAAAG
Source organism: Lotus japonicus (assembly GCF_012489685.1). Taxonomy (NCBI): domain Eukaryota; kingdom Viridiplantae; phylum Streptophyta; class Magnoliopsida; order Fabales; family Fabaceae; genus Lotus; species Lotus japonicus. The sequence continues at coordinate 33,093,940 of NC_080045.1, read as the reverse complement.
TTTAAATTGCAAGATTTCACACAGATTGTATGAATGGTCCAAAATAGAAACATGATACCCACAAGAGAATTCATAACATTGATACAACTACTTATTCAACCTAAAATTCAATAGGCACACACTCAATTACTCTTGATCAGGAAACATTTAATCCAGCCTAGATATAAAATATGAATCAGGCAAGGTTAGTGTCTCACTCATGTACATCACTGAATCACAGAAGTCAAGATTGTTACCTGTCTCCACAATCATCAAAATCACATGTACAATCAAGGATCACTTAGGACTTTTAGGGTTGTAATGAGGCTAGGCTTCAATGAATTTGGTTTTTCTGGATAATCAAAGAAACTCAACAAGCTTAGAGAGCAATCACAGCTTACTTTCATGATATTCACTCCCCTAAACTTGATTTAAACCAACTCTCATTCACCATTTTCTTTCAACTTAACCCTTTTCTTTCATCAATCTCTTCTTTATTCTCTTTTTGTTTTTTACACATTTTTTTGGATTTTTTTTCTTTTACTTTTGAAGCATATACAAAGATATTGAATCCAAAGCATACATAAAATTTAGTACAAAAGCCTTCTCCCCCCAACTTGCATACAACCCACACTAATGAATGCTCTCTTATCCGATTAAGCTTAGGAGAAGCCATTGTTTTTCTATTAGGCTTAGGGTCATAATCAAGAACAAAACCAAATATTTAACTTTCAGGCTCAAGGGGTAGCACATGGATTTTAATTGACATAGGTAGGCTATTTGGCTAAGTAGCTATATATAAAGAACAAAATATGCCTTGATCCTTTCCTATCAATTCCATGCAACCAATGATTTCAGAGACTCAAACAAAATCAACTATGCAAAGCAGTGATATTCTCTCAACTCACAGTGTATAGGAACACTCCCTCACAGGCTAAAAAGTTTCAAATTTCCCTGATTTTCAAGCAACTTTCATGTATGCTTCAAGAATTCCAAGAGAATAATGCAATCATATCTAGTCATGGCATCAATGAGTGCAAACACAACTTCTATCATGGAATCATTCATTTTTATATCATATATCAAGCAATTCTCACAACAGTCATTCTAGTATTGAAAACAGTCAGAGAAACATGAAATCTAGGACAATACTATTAAAAAGAAACTAGAAACAAGGTAAAGTGGACTCCCTCATGATGTGAATGCTTTGAATCCAAGATCTCTCCTCAAATCCTTGATCTCTCACTCCCTACATGAGAAATGGACTGTCCTCAGGCCAAACTATATGATTTTCCTGTTAATCCGCCTTATAGTCACTTGAAACATGTTAGAATACAAGAGAGAAATGAGAAACAAGCACTGTTATAATAATAAAAACTCAAGTACATATGAAAATAGACTTCAAGATCTTTCTAAAGAGTGGTCATTTGCTCAAATCCGATGAGAAATGAAGAAGTTATGTACATTTGAAGTAAATCATGCATTGCTATTTCAGGGGTGGCGCTGAGCGCCCAAACCTAGCGCTGAGCGCTAAAATGGCAGTGAATCCATTATGCTTTGCAAAATTCAGGGCACTAAGCACCCCAAATAACACGCTAAGCGTGTTTTGGACAGAAATAAGACCTGCATAATGGTGTTGCAGTTGAAAACTCAGATTTTTCACAAGTGCTATATCCAATTCTTGTTCTAGACTAAGTTTTCACTCCTCACCTTCACTAGTACCCTCTAAACACTCATTTAAAATTGCTTAAATCTTTTTCAAACCAATTTTTCAATCACAAATCCAAAATCAAAAGATCAAAGTGACAATTTTCACAAGAACTCAAAACTCTCTTAAATCACAAGTGTGTAGGTCAAATTTTGAGTTTTGAATTTTCAGAGCATGCCAATTGATTCTTTCACATCCATTCATCATATGAAACATGTCTAAGTCTTAAAAATCAACACTCAAGCTCAATTCATCAATGATTTACAATCCAAGCTTCAAAGTCAAGTTTCATTCATTTCCACAACTCAATTGGCCAAATTTTGATTTAAACAATTTTAACACATGCCATTTGGTTCAAACACATTTATATACCCTATGAAACTTGTGCATAACTTAAGATTAGAAATTGAAGCACATTTCGCACAAAAGTCACTCTATGCTCCATTTAGGGTTAAATTTCACTTTGTGGGTTTTCTCCTTTTTCAAGTTCTGGTTCTCTCTGCTCTTTTTCCCACGCGCTGAGCTGAATTTATTTACCTTCACTGATGGGTTTTGTCTTTAAACCGCCTCAGACCAGCTGAGCACTCATAAAATCAGCTCAGCTCTTTTAAGTCAGAATCATTCCACCATAAATCAGCTGAGCACCATTTGGAATAAGCTGAGCTCTTTTGGCACAAAATCTTCAAAATCCTTGGTTTCTTGCATTTGTTCCTTAAATCATCATTCCTACAACAAAAGTTGAGATTGGAATTAAATTTTAAACACTTTCTAGCTAGAATCCACTAATCTATAAATTCTTAACAAAGGAGAGTAACTTTGATAGAAATTTTCCATAAATCACATAGATAAGTGCCTTAATAACAATGGAAAGCTACGTAAAATTGGCACTTATCAGTTTGCTCCCTAAGATTAACACAACCGCACGTTACCTCAGCATCTAAATATACTGTAGTCTGCTTAGAATATAAAAGAGTGGAAAATCTTTGGTTTCATTAGGTTTCTAGCAATTCTATTTTCCACTTGGAAGTGTCAATGTAAACCACCCCGATGTGGTATATCTCCATTCTCCAATGATCAAGTGTACCATTTCTTATAGAATAGTGGTGGAAAATCTTTGGTTTCATTAGGTTTCTAGCAATTCTATTTTCCTCTTTCAACCGCAATGTTAATAAGCATTAAGGTGGTGCTTTTAAAGCCATTAAAAGGGTATCAAAGCTAAATACAAACAGTAACCGAAGTAAAAAAATATAAACTATATTTTCACCATTTAATTTCAGAAAACAAAACGGTGGAACTCATAAATGGATTCAAAAAAAACTATTTGATTGTCATTATTCTATCAATCCCCCACTAATGACAAGCAAATGAGTAGAAAAATTTCTGAGCAAAGAAAATTTATTTTTTGTGCTCAAGTGTTAATGTCCAAAAGATTGAACTAACACGTAGTGAAGTGAGACAACAACTTTTGTCAAAATAGTGAACTAATCTTTAACTAATTTGACTTGGTTGGAAACCCCATTACACACACATTAACTTTGAAATGTAGAGACTCCGCGATAGTATATTAAAGTCATTCTCTGAACCTTGGGATATATGTGAGTGTTTTAAAAAGATTGCCTAAGTCTTTCATAGACGGCGGCTTTTACAATCTCACTCACATATTTATTCACATAAATTTTTATGTGTCTCATAGCATTTAAGTGTGTCTCACGAAGCACTTTCACCCATGTGAATAAATGCGTCTCATAAGCATTTAAGTGCTTCTAAGAAAGCACTTTGACATATTGTGAATAAATTTCTTTTAATAATTCTATTTGAAAGTAAGTCAATTACTGTAAGACCCAAGTTTTTAGCTTAGAATAAATTAGTGAAATTTCTTATTCACGAATAATTTCGATGTAACGTGAAGTAAGGAAGCTGGATAAACGTTTATTAAATGGAATAAATGTAAGGAGAAGATATTTCACGAGAAGGTTAAGGACAAGATTTGAATCGACGGAACTTATGACGCAAGCAGTATTCGCTTAAACCTAGGACAAGAACCTTAGGAAAAGATTAATTCCAAAGATCTTCCACCCTTGGAACACTATAGGAATAAATTCCAAAGATCTTCCACCCTTGGAACACTATAGGAATAAATTCCAAAAATCTTCAGAGAAATGTTAGAACTTCTCTTAATCCTTATATAACAAGCGTTTCAAGGTGAAACCCTAGGATCTACGAACGTCCGATTCCAATCATCGGAAGTTTACCGAAACTAAAACCCTGATAGTTCAAGAACCCTAAAATGAACGGTCGAGGAAGACTTTTTCTATTCGGAGCTTCAGATGAAGATTCCACACGCGTGCACCCATTTCTCTTGATGTTTTCAATCTTTCTTCAGAAGGAAGTTTTCTCTTCCGACATCCACTGCAAAAAGTAACTTATCGGGTAAAATAGTTTTACGCCGACTTTGCGTTAGTCACCTAAAATACAAGGAAACCTCTGTTGAGTTTTGGAATTCTGTCGCCAAAACCTATCTTAGAATTCACGGAGAATGAAGCCGGAAAAATCGTAATCACTCTTATATTTTTATCTTAACTCTATGAGTTAAATCCTCTGATATCTAGACAAATCTGTACCAGTTTACAAAATATCTATTCATCCTTATCCAATCTCTGATAAATATCTATTCATCCTTATCCAATCTCTGATAAATATCTATTCATCCTTATCCAATCTCTGATAAATATCCATTCATCCTTATCCGATCTTTGATAAATATCTTCCATTTCATTCCCTATATATATGTGTAGCTTGAAGAATGAAAAACCAAAAATCTCACCCAAAAACCCACCCAAACCCGCGGCCAAGAGGAGAAGGAGGAGAAGAGTTTTTCGCCGATTCTTGCTTGATCATTCCACAGTTCGTTGCTACGCGTAGGTCTCAAGGTACTGATGTTTTTCCTTACTTCTGATCATTAATTCTGTGGCTTTTCTCTATGCTTTTCTGTGCTCTAAGTTTTGAGCTTTTTGCAAAACTATCCAAATAACTTCATCTTTCTATCTAAACTTATTCCCTGCGTGCCCCTGAGCATGTTTAGCGGATTTCATTTCGCCGATTCTCGCCGAATTGCCGCCGAATTTCAATTCTGCTCATAATACCCATTTTTGGCTAAAGTTCCAACCTTTGGGCTTAAAACCCTCGACTGAGCTTAGCGTTAGTAGGAGTAGTCGTCATAATCGTCGTTGGTATCGACCCCATCTAATTTGTTTTTCGAAATTCTGATTTTGAGTTTCCGAGCTAAAAATATTGACCAAAATACCCCTGCGACAATTTTCGATTCGATAATTTTTCTGAGAGTTTCCCTGGCCTAGATATCGCCTAAGAATACCTAGGAATTGATTTAAATTGAAGAAAAAGTTCGGAAACCCTATTTTACATAGTGGCCGAAACCTATTGCTTAGGGTATCGTGTCCAAAAATAATTTTTGGGTATCTATGATCTGAGCCATTGCGTAGCTCTTTCGATTGTCGAAATTTTGGCGCTGGTTTCGTGTCATTCCGAGTTCTGTAGCTCGAGTTATGCTCGTTTTAGCGAACAAAGTTCTGTTGTCAATTCGTGCCTTAAGAGGAACTCTGAAGCTTTAAAAGCTTTCTTTCCGGTTTCGATTAGCGTTATTAGATAGTGTTACTTTTAGTAGGGCTTGTGTTGATGATTGTGTTTCCTTGTTCTAGGTTCACAACTTCCATGCCCAACTTCTACTCACGAAGGTAAGGGTAACTCAGTTTTAGCGTGTCTTTGAGTCTTGCATGCTTTTATCGCACTGCCTGCGTTTGAGATGAAGATGTTTATATTGATTGGCATTGGATCATGATTTTTATGCTTGCAATGTTGTATGCTTGCTTATATTGACTGTTTCTGAGGCTTGTGCCAAATGTTTTCTGAAGGCTTCGGCCGAGTAAACTTATTGAGACGTGTGTCTCCGTTTTCTGAGAGGCTTCGGCCGTTTACTGGTTTCTGTCATTACTGCTTCCTAGAGGATGGAACATGTGGTTACTTTGGATTGGTCCTTGGTTGGACTTTGTTGTTGTCTGACTTGGCATATAGGGCTTGGTCTTGAAGTGGCAATGTGGTGGTGATTGTCCCACGTGATTGTCCCGTCTTTTAAGGCGTTATAAAGTGGCGGTGTGGTGGTGATTGTCCCACGTGATCGTCCCATCTTTCGAGATGTCCTAAATTGGCAGTGTGGTGGTGATTGTCCCACGTGATTGTCCCGTCTTTTAAGGCATTATAAAGTGGCGGTGTGGTGGTGATTGTCCCACGTGATCGTCCCATCTTTCGGGATGTCCTTAAGTGGCAGTGTGTTGGTGATTGTCCCACGTGATTGTCCCGTCCGTAGTGGCGTTAAGTGGCGGTGTGGTGGTGATTGTCCCACGTGATCGTCCCGTCTTGAGAGACGTTGCTGATCGATCCATTTTGGTAGTAGCATATAGTTGCATTATAGGGAACTAACACCTGACCCTATGTTGTTGGATTTTAGTTATTGGTTTATTGATATCTGATTTGATGTTATATGTTAAGTTGTTGATATATGAGTTTAGTTATGTTGCTAGTTTATTTACCATGATAGGTAATTAAATTTGAATAGCATGATTTTCTCTTTCATACATGGTAATAGCATGGAGTTAACCCTTTCTATTTGCTACTTGTTGTTTGGGCGCTTAACGCCATTAGGCAATGGAGAGCCTTCCGCTGAAGCTTAGCCGTTCGAGTTAGAGACCGTGACCGTGGGCGGTCGTGTAAAGGTGGATGAAGCAGTTGCTTCTTCCTTTTGGTGGACTATGTCCGAGTTTCTTTCCCCATCTGAAAACTCTGTTGTTTAAACTTTATCTCCGCCACTGTTCCAGTGAGCGTACTTATTTTGGAAACCTGCTTGCGATATTGTATGACACTATTATTATATGTCGGGAACGGGTTGTTGAATAAAGTCTATGTTATGTATTCAATTATGTTCAGTGTTTCAAAAAGGAAAAAAATATATTGTGTTTTCTTAGGATTACGAAATAGTCCTTAGATTTTGTTAGATAACTAATGTGACTCCTCAGTTGAGAAACCGGGGTGTTACCATTACGTCTCAAAAAACACTTTATTGTAGATACATCAAGTGCGTCTCAATAGCACTATCACAAATTACTATGTATCTCTTTCAAAAATAACATTTCCTCGCGTCATAGGGATGAGATTGTAATGCATAAGAGTAATCATATGACTTAGTTTGACCAATAAATTGGGTATCCACCATACTTTTTTCTTTCTCAAGGCTTAAGCCTCATCCCTTGACATATCTAAGACAACTTTCATGGTCAATTCTTTAGCAAAAAGATCTACAAGACTCTTTTATCTTCTTACATACTCAAGCAAAATCAAACAACTCTTAATTAATTTATTAGCAACATGCATGACATATATATGCCTTTTCTCTTTATTGGAAGCATCGTCGTTGCCAACTCCAATTGCTTCTTGTGAATCAAAAATACAAGCACCAACACAAACTGAATCATTCATAAAATTCGAGGCATCTCAATCAAATAATCATATTATGATTCAAGATCAAAATTTTATAGGCAATAAAATTATGAGCATAACCAATAAGACAATATGTTTTAGCACCAATATTATTTCACTTTTAAACCGTTAGCCCTACTTTACGCAACCACCCCCATAATTCTTAAGGAGCTTTAATAAAATATTATGGGAACTTTGTGAACCAACACTCAATGGTACTTCCACTTACATATCATTAGGCATGCCAAAGTTAAGAAAGAAAATATTCCCTTTCTTTTTCTCCTTTCTATTTTTCCCTTTTGCTATGCCTAACATGTCAAGGTGAATAACAAATTTATGTATGAAATCCACTTTCCTAGTAAATATATAAATTGCAGAGATATGTTATGAATAAAGGGAGGAACTAACATAAGTAAAGAGAGAAGAAGCAAGTAAAGAGAGAAGAGAGCAAAAGAATAGTGTGAATTAGGAGTTAGTTGCTTGATGCAACCTCCTCTATATTTATAGCACTATTAGATGGGTCAAGTATATTGGGATAAGAATATATGGGCCTGACCCATATGGTCATCCTATTCATAACACTCCCCTTGGATGACCATCTTTTAAGAATGTGTCTCATTAAAACCTTACTAGGAAAAACCCAGTGGGATAAAAACCTAGTGAAGGAAAAAAGAGTACATCATTCAATAGTTCGTCTTTGTACATTACCTCATTAAAAACCTACCAGGAAAAACCCAATGAGAAAAAACATGGTTAGGGAAAAAGAGTACAATGCATTTGTAGTTGAGATCTTTGAGTCGACGAACTCCGATATTCAGCACAAGCTTTTCAAATATTGTAGTTGGAAGAGCCTTCGTCTTTGTACATTGCCTCATTCAAGTCTCGTTGGGCTAGACTTGAGGCATGTACGCTGAAGTTTAATACTGATGGAGAGATTAAGTTTGATCTTTATGCTGTGGTGGTGTCCTCCGTGATGCTAGCGTCGTCTTGGACTATAGCTTTCCTCGAGTTGCCATTGAAAGTGACCGTTAGGAAGCGATCAATTTGGTTGTTGTTGGTGTTTATGGCGCCCACCCTCTTGCTGATTTGGTTAGTGAGATTACTCAGGCTACCTCCAATCATTGGGGGATTAGTTTTGCGTATATTCCCAGGAAGTTTAATTTGTACATACGCATATTGGCTTGCGTCTGTTGCTCTTCATCTCCCGCTTAGGTGTCATGTTTTCTCCTCTCTTTTTGGAGAATGTCATCGGCTACTTTAGTTAGTTTTAGGAGAGGGTCTTTCTAGATCAGTAGGGCCTTATGTTTGTATCTTTTTCCGGAGCTTTGTCCAATCATATGACCAAAACATAAATAAAAATGAGGGGATTAAGACACATGTTGTGCAAATAATTTTTTCAAACTACAATATTTGATTATTAATTATCAATATCCCCAACAGCAAGAAGAATCGAATTGATCAGTAATACCAAGCATATATCCCTTTTGTACAATAGTTAATTTAAAACTGCAAAGAAATCGAAATCATTTGCAGATCAATTTTGTTTTTCCTTTATATGTGTATTATGTAGATCTATTTGAATTAAAAGAATATGTATTGAGTTTAAATCCTAGAAAAGAAATACTGGGAAAATCTTCTAAGAAAAACAACCACAATTTCCCCAGCAGATTTACACCGGTCAAAGAAATAAAAAAAATCTTATATTAAAATAGATTACGAGTAATAATTATTACTGAAAATAGTATAAATAAACACTGGACTGGGCGAGACCCCCGGGTCCCTCGTCCAGGACCGCCAGCTTAGGGCGACAAGCGGACCAAGGACTTGGGCCCCCTCCAGAGGCCCAACCGGCCCATTAGGAAGGGTTAAAGGCGTCAGGCCCAACTCCACATCTATAAATAGGGGATGAATACCAATTGTAAATGACTTTTAGCTCATTTGAGAAATAACAAGATTGAAATTCTTTTACTTTATCTCTCTAAAGCGATTACGCTCTCATTCTCTCTAGGAATCTCACATCACGTTCCTTACACTCTAGGTACTATACCTCATCTCAATGTTTATGGATGGAACATTTGACACCATCTGTGGGGACCGGTAGATTTTGTAACATTCCACATTTTGCTACTTAGATTTGAAAAATATTTTTACACTAGTAAGATTAATAAGCATATATATATATATATATATATATATATATATATATATAAAAACTAGACTAAAGTTATACGTAGGGATTAAAAATATATATATATATATGTAATAATAATAATAATAATAATAATAATAATAATAATAATAAAAAATAAGAATATTTTATTAGTTTCTTTTTGAGCACATGATTATTGTGCTCAATCTTGGCCATTCAAGTGGCCATTTTGATGGCTAAATCATGGCCCTTCATTCCTAAAATTTTCTACAAGATTCTAGAAATGAATCTTGACCATCCAAGTGTGCCACATGAATACTAAATCCTAGCCATCCATTCCTAGGGGCCTCAACTATAAATACCTCCTCCCTCTTCACTTCTCCACACCACACACTTTCACTAGTCTTCATACTCTTAATAAAGCGTTAGCAAATTCACTTGAAGTGAAGCATCAAGGAGAGGAGGCTTCAAGGGAATATCCAAGTCACGCCCAAGATTTTTGAGAGGTAAGGGGGATAAATTTCAAGTAGTTAATAAGAATGTGAGTAATAATAATAACTTACATATGAAGAAATTTAATTGTAGTTACTGGCAAAATTAAAAAAAAAATCGACATTATTATGCTTGATGATTAGTTTTTCATGTGAGTGACTTAAAATTTGAATACAGTATATTAGATTATAAAATTGTGTCCGTATGTGATCAAAATGTTGAAAGTATATATATTATTTGAAATTATATTAGTACCACTGTTATGTAACTATTAATTTACTAACGAAATCAAAAATAAGAATTCTATGTAGTAAGGAAAATTTTTAAAGTCATAATAGCACTTCCAGTACATAAAATTTTTGGAAGAAAAATAATTATTAAGTCTCAGAGAAATTGATATATATAATGATAATTAAGTCATATTTTTATAATGATCTGTAGCAACAAGAAGGATTAAATGAAAGCATGCATCATTGAAGGTGTCTATTAATAAGGAAGCTTATTTGATATTAGTGGGTTCCGATGTTAAATTCCGGAACGATATTATTATGTGATATTTGGAATGATATAAGTTGATGATGTGTTCCGATGCTAAATTCCGGAACGAGATTGTTCTTTGATGTTTGATATATTATGATGCGTGACTTAAGCTTCCTAAATTTGTGTGATTGGGCCCACATGCATTGCATGCATTAGTTTGAAGAAGGAAGAGATGAAGTCCAGTATTAGTAGTGTACAGTGTGGTATGGGACACATTGTACACTATAAATCCTGGAGTAGGACGGAGGTAAATTTTCTGCATATACATCATGCATCTCATAGCATAATTAAAATTATAATTTGTTTAAATTAAACTAGCCTAATAATTTAACTTATTGAGTTTAAGTAAAATAATTTCTATTCTAAATTCTTATTAATCTCTTGTATATTTATCTCACCCTTACAGTGTTTTTTTAAGGATGGACGTCTCGATCATCAGAGTGCACTAAGACTTTGACTACAAAGAAGGGGTATGGGATTATAATGAAATAAATCGCCAATTTTTGTTTTATGGAATAGTGGGAATCAACTTCACCAGACCTGATATGGAGCTACCATACTATATCCGCTGACTCTTCCTGCCATGATTTCTATTGTCATGCCACCAGGTGTTTATATGGATCCGCCACCATTACCACCATCCCCTATTTCTGTGAGCGGATCTATTTCCCCACCATCTGCCAACGGACACCTTTGACCCTTGACTTGTACTATCATAAACTCTACTACCTATGTATAATGTAGCTGCATAAACGTGACTGTTACCCTAGTAGCTTTGTATAATAGCATAACCCAACCTATGAGTACGTGCTGTAGAAGCTAACCTTGTAAATTAGCCTAACAACCTAGCCTGAGTGTTGTATGTATGTAACTCTTCGTAGTAAGGGTTACGTTCTGGTAGACGTATGTAACTCTGATGTTGATGTATAATATAACTCTAGTAGTCACTTAAAGATTTTATGTGTGCAAGTGTACTAGTGAAAAATATTATATATATATTAAGAAAAAAAATGGCCAACTATATATATATATATATATAGTTATTAAATAATGAGAAACCTAGTCCTTACAAAGTGGTATCAGAGCAGGTCGATCTAGATAATATAGTCTGACAGCCTTAGGTGTGTGGAGGACTCATAACAATTCTAAAATACTAGAATGATTGGAATAGCATGCCTAATGTTGTGAATGCTGGATAAGAATGGCTAGACGACAAGATCAAGCCATAGCTAATGCCCTTCAGCGATTGGCGGATATTTTGGAAAGAAATGAAAATCATGCTAATGGCCGAGCTCAACCTCAAGTACAAGTTGCTGAGGAAGGAGAGTATCAAGGGTTGAATAAATTTTTGAAACGGAATCCTTCTCAATTTAAGGGAGGATACAATCCTGATGGAGCTCATCTGTGGATAAAAGAATTGGAAAGAATTTTTGGAGCTCTTCAGTGCTCGGAGAATCAAAAAGTCGCTTTTTCGACTTAATTATAATAAAGGAAGCTGAGAATTGGTGGACCCTTGTTAAACAGAGATTGGAAAATGAAGGCAGGGAAATCAATTGGTTTACCTTCAAGGAAATCTTCCTGGAGAAATATCTTCCTAAGGATGTAAGAAACAAGAAGGAGATGGAGTTCCTGGAACTTAAACAAGGAAACATGTCAGTAGGAGAGTATGCTGCTAAGTTTGAGGAACTAGCTCTTTTCTACCTTCCTTATCAGGCGGCCGGAAATGAACGATCCAAATGTGTAAAATTTGAGAATGGTCTACGACCGGAAATTAAAGAAGCTATAGGATACCAACGAGTTAGAGATTTCCCAACCTTAGTAGACATGTGTAGAATTTTTGAAGATGATCACAAGTCAGGGTAAGCTCAATCTAGAAGCTTGGGTCCCCAAAGACACGTAAGACGAGCACCAGATAGAAGAAACCCATATCAAGCTCCATCAAAGTATGCAGGATCCCCATTTTCAGTTGGGAGGCCTAATTTTTCGAGGGACAATAATGGTTCAGGACAAACAAATCCATTGGTTATCAAGTGCTTTAAATGTGGCGGACCACATTTAGTAAGAAATTGTCCTAACCAAGGGCCAGTTTGTTATAGCTGTAACCAGCCAGGACATTACAGTTGGGAATGTCCCAACCGGAGAGGAGCAAATGGCAGCAACCAAGGAGGAAACTTTAATCGCAACAATACCGCCAATCACGGAGGCAACAACAATCGAAACAATACAGGTCACGGGAATAACAACAATCACAAAAACAACAACAACTACAAAAACAACAGTAAACATGACAACAATAACAACAACCACAACAACAACAACAATCAGAACAATCATCGACAAGTAGGGAGGCCATATACAAGAGGATGAGTATTCACCATGAGCGGTACTAAGGTTGCCCAAGCTGACAATCTGATTCAGGGTAAGTGCTTTATAAGCGGTATTCTTTTAAGTGTGTTGTATGATTCGGGTACTACTCACTCTTTTATCTCGACTGATTGTGTGAGACAATTGAATCTACCTGTTACACCCTTATCTTATGACTTAATCGTTTCCTTACCTACTAACATTTCTAGAAGCACCTCGTTAGCTTGTTTAAATTGCCCCTTGACCATACACAATAGGGAATTCTTAGCAAATTTAATTTGTTTACCCTTGACTGAATTGGATATATTCCTAGGAATGGATTGGTTGTCTGCTAATCATGTCCACCTGAATTGTCATGAGAAGACCTTATCCTTCGGACATGGCACAGCCTTTGAGCCTATGATTTCGAGATTTATCTCTGCCAATCAAGTCCATGCTTCTTTGAAAGAAGGAGCTCAAGTTTATGTGATGTTATCTTCTATGGAAGGAGAAAATGATCCCAGCCTAGGAAATCTGCCGATAGTTAGAGAATTTCCAGAAGTTTTCCCAGATGATATACCTGGTCTTCCTCCCGAAAGGGAAATTGAATTTTCTATAGATCTAATCCCAGGAACCGGAACCATTTCTAAGGCTCCTTATAGGATGTCACCTTTGGAATTAGTAGAATTAAAGAGATAGTTAGAGGAACTGATTGAGAAACAATTTATTAGACCTAGTGTATCCTCATGGGGAGCTCCAGTTTTGTTGGTCAAGAAGAAGGATGGCAGTATGAGGTTATGTGTAGACTATCGCCAGTTAAATAAGGTAACTATAAAAAATAAATATCCACTCCCTAGGATTGATGACCCTATAGATCAGGTGAGGGGAGCTGCTGTATTCTCCAAAATAGATTTAAGATCAGGATATCACCAGATAAGAGTTAAACCTGAAGATATTCCTAAAACTGCTTTTAGGGAACGATACAGACATTATGAGTACTTAGTAATGCCTTTTGGAGTAACCAATGCTCCTGCTGTATTTATGGATTAAATGAATAGGATTTTTAGATCTTACCTAGATAAATTCACAATTGTTTTTATTGATGATATTCTTATTTACTCCAAAACGAGAGAGGAGCATGAGATTCATCTTCGAATAGTACTACAAATATTAAAAGAAAAACAATTATATGCTAAATTGTCTAAGTGTGAATTTTGGTTAGAACAAGTAAAATTTTTAGGCCATGTGATTACTAAAGAAGGAATTTCAGTAGACCCATCCAAGATTGAAGCAGTGTTAGCATGGGAAAGGCCTAAATCGGTCACAGAAATTAGAAGTTTTCTAGGGTTAGCAGGATACTATAGAAAATTTATAGAAGGATTCTCGAGAATAGCCTCACCCTTGACCAAATTGACTCGCAAAGGACAACCTTTTGTTTGGACTTCCAAATGTGAATCCAGTTTTCAGACCTTAAAAGAAAAACTAACCACTACCCCTGTATTAGTTATTCCTGATCCAAACAAAGATTTTGAAGTATATTGTGATGCTTCTAAACTAGGATTAGGATGTGTATTAATGCAACAAGGTAGGGTAGTAGCCTATGCTTCTCGGCAATTAAGACCACATGAGGAAAATTATCCCACCCATGATATTGAATTAGCCGCAGTGGTTTTTGCCTTGAAAATTTGGAGACATTATTTATATGGTACTAGGTTTGAGGTGTATAGTGATCATAAGAGTCTGAAATATTTATTTGACCAAAAAGAATTGAACATGAGACAACGAAGATGGATGAAATTTTTAAAGGATTATGATTTTGAGTTACAATACCATCCTGGGAAGGCCAATGTAGTAGCTGATGCTTTGAGTAGGAAATCTCTCCACATGTCAGCCTTGATGATTAAAGAAATGGAGTTAATAGAAAAATTTAGAGACCTTAACTTGGCAATAACTCTTGGCCCAGGAAGTGTTAAGTTTGGCACCTTAAGAGTTTCTAATGAATTTTTAGACCAAATTAGGAAAGCTCAATTTGAGGATCAAGATCTACAGAGTAAAAGGGAGAGATCAATTTTAGAAAATGATCCAGATTTTAAGGAAGGAGCAGATGGAATCTTGAGATTTAAGAATCGGATATGTGTTCTAAATCATAAGGAAATTAGGAAGATGATCTTAGAAGAAGCTCATAAGAGTAGTTTAAGTATTCGCCCAGGTGCCACCAAGATGTACCAGGATTTGAAGAAAATGTTTTGGTGGCCAAGGATGAAGAGAGAGATAATAGAATATGTAACTTCATGTTTAGTGTGTCAAAAAGCTAAAATTGAACACCAAAAGCCTTCAGGAGAGCTCCAACCCTTAGATATTCCAGAATGGAATTGGGATAGTATTTCCATGGACTTTGTTACTGGGTTACCAAGGACTCCTTTAGGGCATGATGCAATATGGGTAGTTGTAGACCGATTAACCAAATCTGCTCATTTTCTACCCATAAGTATTAAAAGTTCTTTGGAAAAATTAACCCAAATTTATATAAGAGAGATTGTTAGGCTACATGGTGTACCCCTTAACATCATTTCAGATAGAGATCCTAGGTTTACTTCAAGATTTTGGGAAAGTTTGCATAAGACCCTAGGAACTCAACTTAAATTTAGCTCCGCATACCACCCACAGACAGATGGTCAGTCGGAAAGAACTATCCAAACCTTGGAAGATCTATTAAGAGCGTGTGTTCTTGAAAACAAAGGGAGTTGGGATCACCATTTACCTCTAATAGAGTTTATTTATAATAATAGTTATCTTTCTAGTATAGGTATGGCCCCATATGAAGCATTGTATGGGAGAAAGTGTCGAACACCATTATGTTGGTTCGAAAGTGGAGAGAGTTTAATTCTTGGACCAGAAGTGATACAAAGAATGACTGACCAGATTAAAATGATTCGAGAAAAGATGAAAGCCTCACAAGATCGACAGAAGAGGTATTATGACAAAAGGAGAAAACTTCTCGAATTCCAGGAAGCTGATCATGTATTCTTGAAAGTTACACCAACGACTGGAGTTGGCAGAGCTATAAAATCTCGAAAACTAACACCTCGGTATATTGACCCTTATCAAATTATGAAAAGGGTCGGGCCAGTTGCTTACCAACTCACTCTACCACCTTTCCTTTCCAATCTACATAATGTTTTTCATGTCTCACAACTACGAAAGTATGTCCCAGATCCTTCTCATGTGATAGAACTCGATGCAGTACAATTAAAAGATAACTTAACTTATAATGCACCATCTATCAAGATCGTTGATAAGAAAATCAAACAACTCAGAGGGCGACAAGTACCGCTAGTGAAAGTTATTTGGGGTGAAACTGGAACAGCAGATGCAACTTGGGAATTGGAAAGCAGTATGCAGAAATCTTATCCAGACCTATTTAATTAGGTAAGTAGAATTTCGGGGACGAAATTCCTAAAAAGGTGGGAGTAATGTAACATTCCACATTTTGCTACTTAGATTTGAAAAATATTTTTACACTAGTAAGATTAATAAGCATATATATATATATAAACTAGAACTAAAGTTATACGTAGGGATTAAAAATATATATATATATATGTAATAATAATAATAATAATAATAATAATAATAATAATAATAAAAGATAAGAATAGTTTATAAGTTTCTTTTTGAGCACATGATTATTGTGCTCAATCTTGGCCATCCAAGTGGCCATTTTGATGGCCAAATCATGGCCCTTCATTCCTAAAATTTTCTACAACATTCTTGAAATGAATCTTGACCATCCAAGTGTGCCACATGAATACTAAATCCTAGCCATCCATTCCTAGGGGCCTCAACTATAAATAGCAACTCCCTCTTCACTTCTCCACACCACACAACTTCACTAGTCTTCATACTCTTAATAAAGTGTAAGCAAATTCACTTGAAGTGAAGCATCAAGGGGAGGAGGCTTCAAGGGAATATCCAAGTCACGCCCAAGATTTTTGAGAGGTAAGGGGGGATAAATTTCAAGTAGTTAATAAGAATGTGAGTAATAATAATAACTTACATATGAAGAAATTTAATTGTAGTTACTGGCAAAATTTAAAAAAAAAATCGACATTATTATGCTTGATGATTAGTTTTTCATGTGAGTGAGTTAAAATTTGAATACAGTATATTAGATTATAAAATTGTGTCCGTATGTGATCAAAATGTTGAAAGTATATATATTATTTGAAATTATATTAGTACCACTGTTATGTAACTATTAATTTACTAACGAAATCAAAAATAAGAACTCTATGTAGTAAGGAAAATTTTTAAAGTCATAATAGCACTTCCAGTACATAAAATTTTTGGAAGAAAAAGAATTATTAAGTCTCAGAGAAATTGATATATATAATGATAATTAAGTCATATTTTTATAATGATCTGTAGCAACAAGAAGGATTAAATGAAAGCATGTATCATTGAAGGTCTCTATTAGTAAGGAAGCTTATTTGATATTAGTGGGTTCCGATGTTAAATTCCGGAACGATATTATTATGTGATATTTGGAATGATATAAGTTGATGATGTGTTCCGATGCTAAATTCCGGAACGAGATTATTCTTTGATGTTTGATATATTATGATGCGTGACTTAAGCTTCCTAAATTTGTGTGATTGGGCCCACATGCATTGCAATCATTAGTTTGAAGAAGGAAGAGATGAAATCCAGTATTAGTAGTGTACAGTGTGGGATGGGACACATTGTACACTATAAATCCTGGAGTAGGACGGAGGTAAACTTCCTGCATATACATCATGCATCTCATAGCATAATTAAAATTATAATTTGTTTAAATTAAACTAGCCTAATAATTTAACTTATTGAGTTTAAGTAAAATAATTTCTATTCTTAATTCTTATTAATCTCTTGTATATTTATCTCACCCTTACACTGTTTTTTTAAGGATGGACGTCCCGATCATCAGAGTGCACTTAGACTTTGACTACATAGAAGGGGGTATGAGATTATAATGAAATAAATCGCAAATTTTTGTTTTATGGAATAGTGGGAATCAACTTCACCAGACCTGATATGGAGCTACCATACTATATCCGCTGACTCTTCCTGCCATGATTTCTTTTGTCATGCCACCAGGTGTTTATATGGATCCGCCACCATTACCACCATCCCCTATTTCTGTGAGCGGATCTATTTCCCCACCATCTGCCAACGAACACCTTTGACCCTTGACTTGTACTATCATAAACTCTACTACTTATGTATAATGTAGCTGTATAAACGTGACTGTTACCCTAGTAGCTTTGTATAATAGCATAACCCAACCTATGAGTATGTGCTATAGAAGCTAACCTTGTAAATTAGCCTAACAACCTAGCCTGAGTTTTTTATGTATGTAACTCTTCGTAGTAAGGGTTACGTTCTGGTAGACGTATGTAACTCTGATGTTGATATATAATATAACTCTAGTAGTCACTTAAAGATTTTATGTGTGCAAGTGTACTAGTGAAAAATATTATATATATATTAAGAAAAAAAATGGCCAACTATATATATATATATATATAGTTATTAAATAATGAGAAACCTAGTCCTTACAGATTTCGATTCCCGGACTTCGTGGATTGTGATCTGGTTGAGTGAAGTTCGATTTTCGAAGGACATTATTTTCGGCTTTTGGATTTTCGGTTCTCGATTCTTTGTCAGGATTCTCGATCCGCTGATAGATCTTGATGAGGCCACGCCGCCAAGGGCGTCGCGAGGAAATGGAGCAGAAGCACGAATCCTCACCGCGCTGCGAAAGGATAAGGAGACTGCGCCGCGAAAAAGCACGACGATCACAAGCTAGCGACGTGAGACTGCAAAACGATTGTTTGCAGGAAGAATTGGAGTATTACCGCCTCAGGCAGTGGAATGAAGAGGCGAAGGAGGCTGAAGCTGCTGCGAATATAGATATAGTAATATCGTCAGCATATTTTGAAGGAATCAAGGCCCATACAGATGATCCGTTGGTGGTAATGGTAAGGCAGTTCAGCAGATATCATCTACGGAGACGCATTTGGACAATTGGGGTTAACAGACAGGGATTTGATGCCATATACAGGAAACCTGGTAGGTTTTTCGGGAAAGCAGGTTCGGGTGGGCGACTATGTGGATTTGGACACAGTCTTTGGAGTGGGCGAAGACGCTGAGCTCCTAAGGGTAAGGTATATGGTCTTACAGATTGTAGCAGCATATAACGTCATCATAGCACGAAACACTCTGAATCGCCTCCGTGCGGTGATATCAACGGCCCACCTCACGGTAAAATATCCACTACTCTGTGGAAGGATAGGGAAAATAGCGGTAGATCAGAAGGGGGCGAAGAAATGTTACAGCAACTGCCTTAACTTGTATGGTAGAAAGGGGGCTAGCGACGTACATAGGAGTCATGAGATTGAGGTCGCTGAAGGCGAACAAGAGAGTCCGGCTACACAGAGGCAGAACGACACGGGTAAGCGAGGACAGCGGGTCGACGAAAAAGTAAAAAGGTTGAAGAAAGAGGAAAGTCAGGGCGAGATAGCCCAAGAGATAGGGCGAGACGGACCCTTTGTTCGTACTAATAATGAGCGGCGTTGGGAGAACCGGGACATGTATGCAACCAATAGGGGCGTACTAGCGATTGAACCTAGGCTCACCACCGAGCAAGAGGAGCGCTTGGATAAGTTGGTAGAAGACAACGTTGACCTCTTTAGTTGGAAGCAAAAGGAAGCCACTCCCTGGGGGCTACCCGTGTTCAGCAAACCTCCACGTAGGGCGAGAGAAAAGGAAAAGGGGGCAGGACTAGAGGTAGACAAAGGAGAAATTCGTCAGACTTGGGAAAAGAGAGAGGCAGAAGGAAAGGGTAACCGGTCACAGTGCCGACGGGATAAAATGAAATGCGAGCAGCTAGGAGTTGAGAATAAGAGGCCAACGAAGTCAGCCCGTTGCACCGAGCGGGAGGGTGAACAAGGGAAAATCCCTTTCTACTACAGGGTTGTCGAACAGGGCGATGAGGATGGAGTGCTGGGTGTGAAACTCTGATCAAGGGAGCCAGTCACAAAGCAGGAGCATGGCGAAGAAACAACTGAAAAGCTAGGACCAAAAATAAAGATGCACTCTTTTTCTCCGTCACGGGAGTTTCTTAACGAGGCATCCGTCGATGTAAAATTTTCTACAAAATCAAATACAAAAGGATATTCTCAACAATACTCCTAACAATTAAACTGAGACAGCAGCTCGGTGGGAAAAATTCCCTGAAGGTGGCGATCCCAATACGACCTTGATGTCTGGGGATCGCTCCGGAAAGTTCGGTGCTGACCGTAACCACCCGTTGGCGACGTGTGGGGATAAGCTTCTTATCCAAAGAACCTCCCCGAAATATGGGCGAGTCAAGTCTTCCCGAAACGCGGGCGAGCATTTTTAACTAGGCTAAAGTCTCGGGCAACCCATATGGCCATTGGGCCCCGAGCAACTATAAGACCCCGCCTAATAAGGCTGGTGGGGCCACACCTGCTCTTACGGGAAATATGCGTGTGAACAAAAGCCTCGGTCCAATACCGAGCGAAAGTCCTAGTTATACATGGCACACTCTCAAAGCTACTCACGCAAAACTCGGAATCAAGCACTGAAAACACGTGCTAAAACGGCAAAGAAACGAAAGGCGAAACTCGTAGCGGGCCGCCCGCCTCGCCCATTTATTTATTCACTCGTTTTTTGTTTTTTCCGTTCATTATTTATCTGCTCACACATTCATACTAGCACACATCTAGAGGCATTCATAAAAAAAAACTCTTTTATTCATATCATTCGCATCATTTGCATTACATCTTAAAATGGAGGATTTCTCCTCATAACTTTACATTGACGACGAAACTTTGTTTTCTCAAGCTCTAGACTGTGCTGTTTGTACTCCAATCGGACCAAGTTCTGGCGAACCTCCTGCTTCATAGGACTCTACGCCATGGCTTCCAGCGAAGCCTCCACCGCCCGAATAGCGGCATAATTGTTCAGCTCCCGCTGGAACAGATCCTGAAGCTCCTCCACAAACACGAGGAATCCTCTGAGTTTGATGTCCATCTCTGGGGTTGGGCCCATGCCTAGCAGTTGATTGGTCAGTTGATAGACACTTGGATTCTCTGGATGTCTAACGTTGATGAAAAGATCCTCGTCAAAGGCCTTCTTCCTTAGCTCACTGACGAACGCCCTATCGTGGGTGTGTGCCAAAGTATTAGAAGCTTTGAATGCAGTAGAAGGTGTTGAACACCAGGATTGATCTCACAAGGACTCGGTGAAGTATTAATTGATAATAGAGTAAAACAAAGCAATTAAAAAGGGGGTTTGATTTATTTGATTGTAAAGTAACAAACAGAACTTAAAAGAGATTTAATCAGATAAAAGAAAGTGTTAGTCCTCGGATTATAACATTCAAGTGCAACAAACCTTCATTGGTTACAAAAGATTAATTCTTCCTCATTGTTTCCCTAATTCGTGAGAGTTGATTAACTAAGCGAAAATCAATTCTCAATTTCCTATACTAAGCGATTAAGAAACAGTTACGAATTAACATGAACTAAGCGAACATGCATCAACTCTTATTTCTAAAACTACAGAATTAAGCAAACCCTAAATCAGAAATAGAGATGAAGAGAATCAATAAAGAAGAAATTTGCATTAAGAACAGAACCTCAAGTTTGCAAACACAAGAATATTAAAAATCCTAAGACTAACTATGGAGTTTAGCAACTCATACTAGAAAAGATGGAGAGAGATATTAGGAGAAGGTGGAGGAGGTGATGGTGAGATGTGGTGAGGTGGTGAGGTCTAACAAAAGCCTAAACTCACTTATTTATACTAATAAATAAACTTGTTTATCAAGTAACAATCTTTGTTATCTAAATATTTTCTAAATCTTCACAAAATCAGGCCCACATAAAGGAGTAAGCTGCTGAACAATCAGGCATTCGCGGGTCCCACAAGAAGTCTGAATCTTCAATTGAGGTAAACATCAGAGTTGTAGCTCTTTAAGTCAGCTTCGCGGGCCTTCAATCGGATCCTAATTCGGAGTTCTGTAGCCCAAGATATGATCATTTTAATGCAGACTATTCCAGACTCGCAGGTTTAGCGACAGCAACTTTGCAATGCCATTTTGACCGTGTTAGAGGCTTGTTCTTCAATTGTGCTGAACATGCAAGTTGTAGGGCTTCGAGTTAGCTTTCCAACGACATATTATGTGCCTTATTTCGATATTGCTAGCTCCATATTCAATCTGTTCTAGCAAAACAGTCATAGAAACTAAAAGTGTAGAATTAAGCTCTTTTCCATGAATAATCCAAATAAACACTAATGGTCAAAACATGGCTAAGTCATAACAATTAAGCACAAAAATGTATATAATGAAGCTTAGAAAGACACACTTAAATGCATCAATTATGCGCTTTTCAAATACCCCCACACTTAACATTTTGTACTCCTGGGCAAAACTTAACTTCAAAGAAGATTCAGAAAATCAATTATGATAACAAGTACTTCCTAAAACATAAAAACTCAGCTCACACTTATCTTTGATAGGTAGAAATTCAGATTTATGAGCAAGAAAACAACCACTTCATTTTCCACAAATATTAGACAAATTAGATTCCATCACCTACATTCCAAGCCAACAAGAAATTTCAAATTGAACATCAAAGTTGGATGCAAGTGTTATACTCTCTACTCTCAAGTGTTTGGGCTTGTGTTTAATCATGCTTAAGCAACTCTCATCATCTCATGAAAACATGCATCTATCATAGGCTTGACAAGATTCTAACACACCAATTAAATTGAACAAATGCATACAAAGATCAAAGGACTTTTGAAGGTTGTAATGAGGCTAAGGTCAAGGAAGGATTTATGAAAGATATTTAGAGTTAAAACCTTAGGAAAAATAAGAGCAATGGGGAAAAATTCAAATTAAACTTACTCACAACCCCAAGAATTAACACATTCTTCCTTTTACAACTTCATTTTTTCAACTTCCACTTCCTTTTCTTTCTTTAGTACCTTCCTTCACTTTGTAACTTCTCTTTTTTCTTTCTTTTTCTTTTTTGACATTTGCATATTTTTC
This sequence comes from Lotus japonicus, assembly GCF_012489685.1. Classification (NCBI taxonomy): domain Eukaryota; kingdom Viridiplantae; phylum Streptophyta; class Magnoliopsida; order Fabales; family Fabaceae; genus Lotus; species Lotus japonicus. The sequence continues at coordinate 33,071,059 of NC_080045.1, read as the reverse complement.
TTTTTTTTTTCTTTCAACTTCTTTTCAGCTTGCTTACAATTTATCCTCAAGGAAGACACCTCTTTTGAGCAACTTAGACCATGCATTCAAATAAATCACCCCCGCACTTGTTGAATACTCATTCCCAAGTCAATTCCAAAGCTCTTACATTTCCTAAGGTAAGGTATCATCATTGTTTTTCACTTAGGCTTGTAATGAGCTACAAAAGAATAGAGATATTAGGCTCAAAGGGGTTAAAACATGCAAGGTAAGCTTTTTAGGCCAATAGCTTATTGAAAAAGAATGCCTTATCACATCAAAGTATGAAAATGAACAACAATTTGAGTCAGAATCAAGTCAAGTTCTGCAGTGCATATAAACATGAGGAAATCACACAAGAAAGAAGAGAATCATGGCAAAGATATTACCATTCAAGTGTTTGGTCCAAAATCTCACAAGGTAGTCTCACATGGCAAGCATATAACACAACGAATCCAACAAATAAATTCTCAATGCAATATCATGATGGACTTAAAATGCAAACAACTTCATCCAAAAAGAGACTTGAAACTTAACAGAAAAGTGGTTACATTGCTCACAAACTCAGCATCTCTAAAACTCATTGAAAAAGTGTGAACTCTTTTATTGAAAACAATAAAAACAAAGCAAATAAATTGAAATTGCAAACTATCCTAACTGAGGTTCTACTACTCCTAAATAAGATTCCCACCCCCACACTTAAATCACACATTGTCCTCAATGTGAGGCACAAATCATCAAGTAAATTAGACAAGTGTAATAAAAGAGAAAGGTTAGGAAAAACCAGGGATCAAGGGAGCTGGCGAGGCATGAAACCTGGTAATGCTCTGAATCTGCTATCACCTGGGTCCGGTGGAGGCCTTGCATTAAGAGGAAGCTCATAGTCTTGAGGCACAACAGCAACAATCCACAAGTCAGGTGGCTTTGGAGGGATCTCATCTGCAACAATCTTAACAAAACCCAAACTGTTTTCTAGCACCTTCAGCATGACTCATGACAATGTTCAGTTTGAGTGAAAACTTTTTCCAAGCATGTGTACCACCTGAAATAAGAGTAAATGAAAAATCAGTACATTCAACAATCAACTCTTTGTCTGGAGGCTTCGGTAGAGGTTTCAAAACATATTCTTCTATGGAAATTGATTGCTTGCAATCAACAGAGTCTTCAATAAGCACGACTTTTTCAAAAATGTCTAGATTAATTAAAAGCGGCTTATGTGGAAAAATTGCTAATTTAGATCCACATTCTACATCCATCTTCTTAACTTCATCCCTTGCAAAACACTTATTAAAATCATCCAACAACTTATTTTCTTCTTCACCATGATACATCTTCTCATTCTCATAAGTTCTTTGTGGAAGAGATGTATTTCTTGTTGGTTGGCTTCATCATTAGAATCAACATCAGAAGCAACATCGACTTCAAACTCGTTAACATCACCAGAACCATCAGTGCTAGCATCAAGATGAGTATCAACACAAGGATTAACTTCATCATCAATCTCCGCATCAACTTCATGTTGCAATTTGTGAGCGCGTACAACCAGCAATGTGTTTAATGAGGTAGCCATATGTCCTAATTGGCTGGTTAAATTATGAATGGAGACCTCTTGATTTTGAATGAAAGATCTGGTTTCTTGAATGGACGATCTAGTTTCTTGCTGGAATTGCATGTTCTGAATCGCAAACTGCTTCACCAATTCTTCCCAACGACGACTCTTTAGATGGTGGTGTAGGGTTTGCTTGTTGATGGAATTCCTCTTGTGTATAGTAGCATTGTGGATCATAAAAAAGATAATGAAATTCCTCTTGCGGATAGTAGCATGGTGGTGCATAAATACACTGCTGGAATTGCCCTTGTGGATAATAGCAAGGTGGGTCACACCAAATATTAGCAAAATTCTCTTGTGTATAACATTGAGGTGACTCAAATTGTTGTTGATGGTTCTTGAGCAACATTTGTGTAACAAAAAATATTAGCTCGTCGAGTCTGGCTTCTAGCTTATCAAGTTTAGCTTCCATCACTGCAAAAGCTCCACAAACCAACACTTGTTCCCTTACTTTCAAAAAAAATTTCACCACAAACAAAGATAATAAAAAAAAGGAAAAAAAAATGTTAGTGGAAAAGAAAAAAAAAGTTAGTAACAAAAATAAAAAAAAATCTAAAACAAAAAACGTAATTATCTCTAAAACGAAAAAAAAACTAAAGTTAGTATACGGAAACAAAACAAATAGTAATAATAATAAGAATAATATTAAATGGAAAGAAGATAAAAAAGATAGCAAAATAAAATAAAAGAGAGAAAAGATATAGAAAGAAGAAAGAAGATAGTGATATAAAAAAAATAAAGGATAGAAAAGAGAATTAAAAGATATGAGATTGAGCTAAAAGATATGAGATAGATATAAAAGAGAAGATATAAAACCAAAAACAACCTATAATCTAATAAATAAAATAAAATATAATAAATGAAATAAAATCTAATAGTAACCGCTGGTCTTTTTTTTTTCTTTTTTTTTTAAATAAAAACGAAAATAAAAATATAAAATATAAAAATAAAATAAATTAAATTAAAAACGAAAAAAATACTCTAAGAACAATTAATAATCACCGAAGTCCCCGGCAAAGGCGCTAATTAGACGAACTCACTGTCGCGGGTGCGTGCCAAAGTATTCTGCTTTGAATGCAGTACAAAGTGTTGAACACCAGGATCGATCTCACAAGGACTCGGTGAAGTATTAATTGATAATAGAGTAAAACAGGGTTTGATTTATTTGATTGTAAAGTAACAAACAGAACTTAAAAGAGATTTAATCAGATAAAAGAAAGTGTTAGTCCTCGGATTATAACATTTAGTCTTGCGGCGGGCGTTACTTCACACGTTCGAAGAAGACTTGGCTTGTGGGCAAAGTCTTGGGTCTAGAGTTTGAGGGAACGGACTTAGATGCCATTCGAGGTCTGGAAAAGGTTTATGAGGATCATTTCAGGTCTTGATTTCTAATTGATTCTCTAGGGAGGCTCCTGTTTTTGGTTAAGGGATTTATTTCTGGCTACTCCACTCCGTTTCGTGGCTGTTTGTTTTGCCCTGTTTTGGTTTTGTTCCTGGGTCTTGGTCGAGGGCTTCTAGGTGTAGTGGGGTTTCTTTTTTTTCGTCGAGTTGCTCCCTTTTTTTTGGGCTCTTCTCGCTCCCTAAGGGTTCTGTCCTTAGGGGTTTTTTGTGGATAATAATACTTAACCTTTTATCTTTCAAAAAAAAAAAAAAAAACATTCAAGTGCAACAAACCTTCATTGGTTACAAAAGATTAATTCTTCCTCATTGTTTCCCTAATTCGTGAGAGTTGATTAATTAAGCGAAAATCAATTCTCAATTTCCTAAACTAAGCGATTAAGAAACAGTTACGAACTAACATGAACTAAGCGAACATGCATCAACTCTTATTTCTAAAACTACGGAATTAAGCAAACCCTATATCAGAAATAGAGATGAAGAGAATTCATAAAGAAGAAATTTGCATTAAGAACAGAACCTCAAGTTTGCAAACACAAGAATATTAAAAATCTTAAGACTAACTATGGAGTTTAGCAACTCATACTAGAAAAGATGGAGAGAGATATTAGGAGAAGGTGGAGGAGGTGATGGTGAGATGTGGTGAGGTGGTGAGGTCTAACAAAAGCCTAAACTCACTTATTTATACTAATAAATAAACTTGTTCATCAAGTAACAATCTTTGTTATCTAAATCTTCACAAAATCGGGCCCACATAAAGGAGTAAGCTGCTGAACAATCAGGCATTCGCGGGTCCCACAAGAAGTCTGAATCTTCAATTGAGGTAAACATGAGAGTTGTGGATCTTTAAGTCAGCTTCGCGGGCCTTCAATCGGATCCTAATTCGGAGTTCTGTAGCCCAAGATATGATCATTTTAGTGTAGACTGTTCCAGACTCTCAGGATTAGCGACAGCAACTTTGCAAGGCCATTTTGACCATGTTAGAGGCTTGTTCTTCAATTGTTCTGAACATGCAAGTTGTAGGGCTTCGAGTTAGCTTTCCAACGACATATTATGGGCCTTATTTCGATATTCCTAGCTCCATATTCAATCTGTTCTAGCAAAACAGTCATAGAAACTAAAAGTGTAGAATTAAGCTCTTTTCCATGAATAATCCAAATAAACACTAATGATCAAAACATGGCTAAGTCATAACAATTAAGCACAAAAATGTATATAATGAAGCTTAGAAAGACACATGTAAAGTGCATCAATTATGCGCTTAGCCGGTGGTCAACGATAAACCTCCGTTGGAGTTTGGGACTCTATAGGAAGGATGATCGCGTGATTCACAGTCTAAGAGTTTCCTCGATATGATACGCGCACTCGAGGCTCATAATAGGTACGACGTTGGTGGAGAAGGAAGGTCCAAGCTCGATTGAAGTTAAAAAAAAAAATTGAAAAGAGAAACATAGCAAGGCAAAACACAAAGGGAACTTGGAATTTTTATTAAGAGACAGCAAAAAAATAGACCGTTATTACAAGATCAACATAAAAATTGCTAACATTCTTCGTTCCCCTCTACATCTTCTTCATTCAGGAAACGCTTGGCGACAAAACTGGGAGGATCGTCGGGACCGACCAATCCGGCGGGAGTCACCTTCTTGAATGCTCCCATCTGGCTGAGATCAATTTGGGGATGGAGGCGTTGAACTTGGTTTTTGGCGAGGAATAATCCACGACCACGCTCGAAGACAACGGCGACAATGGTATCTGACCTCATCTTCTCTTCTAAGGCCTTTGCGTCAGACTAGGCCTGAGCCTTTGTTGCGGACAGAGCCTCATTTTTCTTCTCCAATTCGGCACGGAGGGTTTCAAGTTCCTCGCCCATTAAAGAAATGGCTTGATCCTTGGAGGCCACCAAATCTTCCTTCGTGTCGGACTCCAACTTCGCCTCCTGTTGGAGTTTTGCAAGGGCCCTTTCCAGTTCCGAAATCTTCTTGTCTCGAAACTCCAAGTTAACCTCAGCACGGTTAGTCTGCTCGTCCAGCCCCTTGGAAAACGAGGCTTCTTTGGCATTTAGCTGGGCAAGGAGCGCTTGGCGCTCCTCAACGAATTCAGCGTTGAGGGCGCGGAGGCGCACCACCTTTGATCGCAACGCTCCGGCATCTTGGGCGGACCGCTTGTAGCGGTGAAAAGCATGGAGCATTGTCGCCAACGCGCCTTCGGAAACTCTGTCCAAACCCTGCTGCTTGACCACTTCATCCATCCTCACAACTTGCGATGGCGTCAAGGATAGGGAATATGGCAATTCCTGGTTTGCAGAGCCCGAGGGCGAGGCGGGATCATGACTCGACGGCGGAACACTGGCGGATGGAAATAAGTTTTGACCAGGAGATGGCGAGATAGCCTGCGTGCAGGGGAAAGATCTGTCAACAGGATAACCCAGGGCGTTGGGCGAAGAAACTGGAGTCACCTTTGGAGGCCCGCCGGGTTGGTTCGCCTCGAGATCCTCAGGCTCATTGAAAGTAGTGGAGGTAGTGATAGTACTCTCCCCGCCAGGAGGTGATGCAACAATAGCGAGGTGCGGTTTCTTGGGGGAAGGGCGAGGGGTCTCCTCGTCGGGATGCCTTTTCCTACTCGCCTGCACCTTCGACAAAGACGTCTTGTCGCCCTTCAGATTAACCTGAGGAGGAAAAGAGATTTTCCTTTTCTTCCCAAAAGCGTCTAGAAGATCTTCATTGACTTGGCGTACTTTTCCCGAAGCAAAGAATAGCAAGAATGGGTTAACAGGAAATAGGAAATACGAAGTAAACAAGGGAAAAATTTACCAATCACGTGAGCGCGGTCTAAAACAGGGAGTCTGGCCAGGAAGCTGATGACAACTTTGTCCTCGGGGGTTAAGGAATCCTCAGGTGGATCAACTACCTGGGGCGCTTCTTGGGTCCAGTAGAAGGGGAATCGGGCGGTGCCGTCCCTCTGGGTAAAAACCTTGGGGTACTTATGGGACACTATGACCCTGAAGTACTTTCGGGCCAGATCAACGATGACGTTGGACCAAAAAGGGTTGAAGCGCTGACGTCCGGGTCTAGCTTCCAGGGAGACCCAGCTGCGTGGCGGCGATAGCTGGGCGGACACGCGATAAAAATAGAAGAAGTGGGAGGGTTTAGGCTCTTGCTGGATCGCGTCGCAGATGATTTCGAAGCATCGCAAAAAGGTCCAACTGTTGGGGTGAAGTTGACTGGGAGCGACATTGATACTATGGAGCACGGGGCAAATAAAAGGAGAAAAGGGAAACCTAATTCCCAAACTTGTGAACATGTACCCATACACATAGAAGAAATGGGAATCACCCACGTGATTGTCTTGAGGACGGAGCCAAGGGCGCTCAAAGGATGAGCAAATTCCGTAGTACATAAGGTTGTCAAGGGGTTTCTCGTGGGAAAACCCACCGGATTTCAAAGAAATTTCACAAATGGATGACCACTCCTCCAAGCTAGACGGTTGGTTAGGCATCGTCCCGACGAGAAGGGCTCTTACTGTGGGAACTGGCAAGGACTCCCAGGTCCTCGTTCGGAAGGCAACAATGTCTTTTTCCTCGAGTGGAGCTCCCCCGGGGGGAGGGGGCGGGTCAACAGGAGGAACACACCGTAAAGGGGTGGCGATGGTGACATTGCGATTGGAGTTTCTGGTCTGGCATTTCGATGTCATTTCGAAAAAGGGATAGTAAGTAGAGGTTATTTTGATGCTGGGAAAACTCGCCGGAAAAAAGGGTGGCGCGTGGGAAGCTGTGAAGGCAGAGACAATGATCTATGAAAGGGAGCTCGCGCGTGGAAGAGGAAGCAAAAGGTCGTGATTATGAAAGGATTAAAGGGTAAGGAGAGCAGCGTCTTTATAAGTAGGGAGTGATAATTAAGGGGAAACGTGTGAAGGGATGTTGGGGGTAGTTGTTGGGAAATGCGGAGGAAAGGTGGGAGATCGTGTCCCTTAACGGAGGAAAATGATTGCAGCTGCGAGATTTCGGGAAGTGGGAATGATACAGTAAGTGGAAAACTGCAGCGGTTGAAGATAATTGGTCCCGCATCCAAACTGACAGGCTTTATGGGGATTCGACGGGACGTTTTGGTAGGACAGTTTAGATTTTACAGACCTCGACTGCCACGGTAACAAGGCAAGCAAACCAAGCGCCATCGCATCAGAATATCACAAGTCAGAGTACGCATGCAACGGTAACAAGGCAAGCAAACCAAGCGCCATGGCCACAAGCCCACTTGTGGACTCGAGCCGCCAGGGGAACACAACAAGAAGTTCAAAATGTTAATTTTTAAAGTTTTAATTACCGAGCCATGTTGGCCATTGTTCTTCGTTATTAGGCCCTAATTTTTAGCATTAATTAGCTTCTCACGACCGTCGCCTTAGTTTTTCAACTTAAAGACACACTTAGCTCTCATGCTTCGAGCTCGGTGTCTTGTGGACTTGTAGACTGGGCGAGACCCCCGGGTCCCTCGCCGAGGACCGCCAGCTTAGGGCGACGAGCGGACCAAGGACTTGGGCCCTCTCCCAGAGGCCCAACCGGGCCATTAGGAACGGTTAAAGGCGCCAAGCCCAACTCCACATCTATAAATAGGGGATGAATACCAATTGTAAAGGACTCTTAGCTCATTTGAGAAATAACAAGATTGAAATTCAGTTACTTTCTCTCTCTAAAGTAGTTATGCTCTCATTCTCTCTAGGAATATCACATCACGTTCCTTACACTCTAGGTACTATACCTCATCTCAATGTTCATTAAACAGGAAATATATAATGCAGGAAGAAAATAAAATAGAAAGAACAAAAACAAATTGTGAAACTACTAAACAGATCTCTGCCTCAAAATCTAAATATTCTTCTATAACATGGAAAACATCTTCTCTAATTCATTTGATCTTTTTGCCAGATTTTCCCTTAACTCAAATAAACATAGCATAAATTGCTCAAGCTGATCCATGCTCATCTCCTCAAACGGTTCATTCCACCATTCTCCTGTGTTCATAAACTTCATAAATTCCATCTCTTTTAGTTTCTTCTTCTCCAATCCCTTTATCGTCGCCTCATATCGTCTACTTTCCCTTTCATCAGTGGCGGATCGAGGACTCGCGGTCAGGGTTCAAATTTTTCAAATGAACATATGGGTAAAAATATAATTAAAAACAATTTTAATATGTTTATACATCATAAATTATACAAGTCATAGTTGTCCTCTACGTGATTTCATTTTCTGAAATAATTGAACAATAAGTTCAAAGTCAATGTTATTGAATACATCACTCTCAATGTAAGTAACCAAACAATCGTGAGAGAGAGAGAGAGAGTGAGAGGAGTAAGTGGGTGTGAGTCTTTGATGCATATGGGTGCAAAACTTGGTCTACTGGTGTAATTTAAAATTTTTAGGGGTTCAAAAAAATTATATAGCTGGGTAAGTGCAATATTTTTTTCAAGGGGTTCCTGAACCCCCCTCAATATTAGCTAGGTCCGCCACTGCCCTTCATATGTTGGTGATCTAGGTTTTGGCTTTCCAGGTTCCAAATCTGCAGAAGTAGTTCCTTTGAGATAGCGGGTGATGATCGTTTTAGTGTTGGGATGGCCAAAGCATAACAGTTTTCCAGCAAGAGAAAACACAACAATGGCTATTTGAACATCGCATAAAATACAGAGTTTATTTGAACAATTTTCTTTTTCGAAAACGTGACTTGCTTATTTTCTCTCTTGACAAGCTTCTTGACTTTTGTTAGAGTCTCACATTGGCCAGAGATGTGGCCAATCAAGTGCTTATAAATGGTAGTGCAAACCTCAAGTCTTGAGCTAGCTTTTGGGTTGAGTTAGGTCTCCATAATTCTAATATGGTCTTAGAGTCCCACATTGGCTAGAGATGTGGCCAATCAAGTGCTTATAAACTGTAGTTCAAACCTCAAGTCTTGATGTAAGACCCGAAATTTAATAGACCGCTTATTTACTTAATTTCCTTAAAAATACGGTAACGCGTGTTATTTATTAATTATTTTTACTGAATATTATTCACGCCACGACGGCAGGAAATACCTTAAGGAATATTTTCCTTACAGTCATTTAATCGCGTGTTTATATTTATTATTTTATTATTTTCTCTTCTCGAATCTAATCACGATTCGTGAAAATTTATTAAGCAGTAATTAATTTCAATATTTCAATCTTATAGAGTTTTATTTAAATGCAAGAATAAAATTATAATTATTTTTGTGTGTATTATTCTATTTTAATCTTAGGAATTTTTACTCTTTATTTATCTCTATTTTTTATGAAGAGATGACCTGCTCTAACAGGTCACCTTTGTTATGATAGTCTGTCAAGCATAACAAAGGAATATTCTTTATTCCTTTTCTTTCTCAACCACTCATTCAAATTTTAAATTCCCATCACTCTTTCTCTCTCCGCGTGGGCCCCCCCCACCAATCAGAATTCAATACTCTCTCTCCCCCAATTCACTCTCATTCACGCTCTCTCCCCTTCCACTCTCGACATCGACTTTTTTACTTGGTTAGTGTAATTTGAAAACAAAATTACCAAACTAGTGCAACTTTTGATTTAATTACACAATTAGTGTAAATCGCCACTTTCAATGGCGATATCTTTTTTTCTATAGAAATCGCCACTGGCAGTGGCGACACCCAAATTTTTTTTTTTTTACTTTCATTTTTAGTGACGGAAGAAATCCGTCACAAAATCCTAGCGTATTATAATATGAAAGGTATTAGTGACGGAAGGTAAAGAAAGAATACATCCGTCGCAAATTGTTTAGCGACACAATTTTGTTTGCGACGAAGTTATTCGTCACAAAATCCTAGTGAATAATGACCAACAATATTAGCGACAGATATTAGAGTGTAGATATTTCCGTCGCAAAATTATTAGCGACGGAATTTTGTCCGTCACTAACGAGCAGAGTCAAAAAAAAAAATTATGGTGTCGCCACTGCAAGTGGCGACACCATAATTTTTTTTTTTGACTCTGCAAGTGGCGATTTTATCAAAAAAAAATTAAAAAATAAAGAGGTATCGCCACTTTAAGTGGCGATTTACACCAATTGTGTAATTAAATCAAAAGTTACACTAGTTTGGTAAATTTTTTAAAAAATTACACCAGCCAAGTAAAAAAGTCCTCGACATCTCCCTCTCACTTTCTTCTTCTTCTTCTCCATTTTTCTTCTCCTCCATTTTCCTCTACAACCCTAAGCCACACACCACCTCCTTCTCCTCTCACGGCCGCCGCCACCCAAGGCCAAGCCGCCACCACAGCGAGCCTTCTCCTCTGCTCACGTGAACCACCACTTCCATGCCTCTTCACCGCGAACACACCACCACCATAGGTGACCGCCGCCGCCTCTCCTCAGTTCTCCAGCAAGCATGGCGGCCACAACCGCCATCACCCACTCCCAGCGCCATGAACGGCGCCACCAACACAAGGTCAAGAGAGAAAACGAAACCCTAAAAAACCGCCACCTTCCAACTCCGATCTCCGGCGAACCACCGAGCTTTTGGAAAAATCAACACCACCACGGAACTCCCCTCGAGTTGCGCTTCAAAACCCCTAAAGAAATTTCTTATTCTGACCATCTCCGCCGTGAACCGCCACTAGCCGCCGTCTTCTCCGGTGAGACCTTCGCCGGAGAATTTCTAGAATGTGGTCTAGTGAGTTTTGAGCTTTCTGAACTCAGTTTTGGGCTCCAAGCTTCGTTTTATGAATGAAAAATAATGTTTTTGCTTGCTGTGGTTTTTATCTTAGGTGTTTGAGGAGTTAAAGCTTGTGAGCCATGCTCTATCCTCAAGAAGGAGATGGTAAACCCATCTGAATATTTCTGCTGTATTATTGTTGCTATCACGAGATTATAGTAGTTGCTGATTTGTTAAATAGTTAGGTTTAGTGAACGAATTTGAAGAAGTAGTCTTCATAACAATTGTATCATTTTCTGTTAGAAAACGTTTGCCACTGGTTTCATGTCATTTTGATTTCTCTAGCTCAAATTATACGCATTTTAGTGAGCACCGATTAAGCTGTCCCGTTTCTCACGAACTGCTGTAGTATTTGATGTATCCTGAATTTTGTACTTCGAATTTGGACTTGAAAATTTACTAGGATTTACAAAACCTGTAGATGAAGTCAGGATAAAAATATGAGATTTTTCAGAGTTTATTTGACGTATTTAAAAATTATCCAAAGTCGCTGTACAGTTTATAATCGTTTGACAAAATCACTTATTTCAAGCGAAAAGCGTTGTTTATGAAAAAGTTTGAGAAAACCTTTTATTTTAAAATTATATTACAATGTTTGGAGTAGGAAAACATCTTTCGAAACTTACTTACGTATGTTGTTTATTCGTTTATGTAAATCAAGAATGTTCGAGTCTTTACGCACATTTATTCGTTAAAAAGCGATTGCGAAAAGTTTTGAAAGTCGAACGAGTTTTTTGAGTGTTATAGAATAAGTGTTCGAATATTACCTCGTCGTTAATGGATGCTTAGGAATAACATGATTGGATAGAGATAGAATAATTAAGTTTGGATTTCCGAGTGAGGAATTAGACTTTGAAAGGTATTAATTAGAATGGATTAAGTTGTGATGGAAATCTTGATGTTGGAAGATGACTTAGGATTGAATCTTGAATTCCAAGAAGTTTATGAGCTTTACTATAAATATTTGATTTTAGAAGGTCTAGATTTGAAACCTTAGAAGTTTGAGGACTTAGAAGTAATTAAGGGATTAATTGAGGACTACAAACCGTTTCTTAGAGATTGATGACTAATCTATAAGTTTGAGATTTTGGTAGTACCAAAGTGGAATTTCAAAGAGACTAGGGTCTTTGTCTAACGCGATATCACGAAATTAAGTCTAAGAGAAATGATTCGATCGTTTTGAAGGAGCTTATGAGTCTTGAATAAGTACATGATCATTAGATAAGAAGAGTTGTTTGTCTTGGAAGTTAACTATGGTTTATGGATTTCTTTATAAGAGTTAGTGAATTTGATAAGAAATGATAATGATATGGTGTTCGACTTGAGGTATCGATTGCGAGGGTGACGTTGAGACGTTAAGTTGTTGTAAGTGATTTGATAAGTAATCTTGAGGATAAAGAGATTAACTAAGGAAGATGATGGGATAATGTCGTTGCGAGATGTTGTGTTAATTGATTTAGCAAGAAGCTTTGCGTACGTGTTATTGTGAAAAGCCTCAATGAGTATCCTAATAGAGATTAAGAACTCTAAGGAAAACGAGAGGAATAAGTATTCGTTATGTGAACTTTTCTACTTTAGCAAAGGTATATGATTTGGTTTTAAAATCGTTTCAGTAAGTCAAAAGCTTTTGAAGCCTCTTAAATTGTGTTATTGTTTGTTGTCATTATTACGACTTGTCTTGATTTCTGAAATTGATCCTAATGGGTTATAACCATTATGGGGATTAGGTTTAACATACGTTCGCTTCGAGTCAAATGCCTGAAGTCATAGTTTAGACTTTAAGTCAGTCGGTTAACTCAAATAGTAATTACGTTATGTGTACTCATGAAGGGTATGAATGACAGGAGCGCTTGACGACGAAGCTAAAGAATAAAAGGAAGCGAACCGACACCGGAAAGCAAGGATGTGTTGGGATTGAAATTGCAGTTAGTATGGGAATTGGCTAAGGTGAGGGCTACTCACTGAATACTAGATAATGCTTTAGGTGTCGACGAATTCGACTTGATTTATTGTTTATGCACTTGATTGTGATTGACTGGGAAATGTTTTCTGAGGCTTCGGCTGACAATGATGATTATTTATCGCTGGATTTGTTTTTGATATTGATTCACATGCTATGTGCTAAATGGTTAATCTAGGATGTGTTGATATTGATTTACATGCTATGTGTTAAATGGTTAATCTAGGATGTGTTGATATATGTGCCATGACTTTTGGATTGTGCTAATTTGATTATGCAATTACACATATATCTGTTGTACGTCAGGGTGAGGATAACGGGCAGTTATGCCAAATTCATCATGACATTTTGGGAAAGTTTGACCGGACGAACGGAGGTTCGGGCCTTGTTATTGTTTTAGTGGATCGAGACCTTCTCATGGAGTTACTTGAGATGATGAGATCTTTTAAACTCATAAGATTAGAGATAAAACTAAATGGAAACTATTTTACAATGAAAATTCATAGTACACTAAATACCCTCTGAACCCTTTAAATAATAATAACAATCTTAGATGAAAGCTTAGGGTTTGGATATTAGTTTTGGAAAATGAGAAGTGTCGCCGAATCCAAGATTTAGGAAAACTAATAAGTTTCTGAGTATTTTATACTCTTTGCTCGATGAGCGGTTTATTTATTTGACTATCTAAAGGATAAGTCAGGGAACTATAAGTTTCCAAGTACATTGTTACTCTTCGCTCGCTGAACAGTTTTGACCATCGGAATTAGATGAGTCGGGTGACTCGAGAAGTCATCACGAATGATTGCACTCTTTTTATATTTAATTGTCTTTTGTCGCAGAATCGACATTTACCTTAGGGTATTCTTTTTAGAGACAATAAGTTAGCTAGAACACGTGACGACGTGACGAGTAAGGTCGGAAACGTTGTTTGGCTAATCACGTTGCATTCATTCACACATTTTGAGGTTTATACACGGCGGAAAGTCGGACCTCGATGGATTCCAAAATGGTCCTAAGACCCGAATTTCCATATAAGAACACCAAGAGTGCTTCTTAGTAGCAGACAGAAATGGCAGGCCTACGGGTATACTGCTGATCTGACTACATTTTGTTTGGTGTAAGAGATGCCCGAGCAGAAATGGTCCCACTATGGCCGGTGATAGGACTGACTCGTTGGTGTCCATCCTTCCGGATTGCATCTTGTTCCTCGCCATCTCATTCATGCACCATGCATACTGACTTAGTTGCCGAGTGTGATTGTTAATTGTTAATCTTACTTGATATATGTTAATTGTCAGTAATTATCATTTATATTCAATTGGAAGATATACAATTTATAATGCTATCACAAACCTCTAAGCCTAAGTAGCTATCCCTTAAACTTTATCTACTGGGTATATTATTTATGTAATTCTTTGAGTTGACCCTCGCACCTACTGTTTGTGTTTTGGCGGACTACGCCCATTGTCAGACGACGATAGGTGGCGACGTGAGCAGATGCTACTCCATGTGGAAGAACTATAGAAGACTCGAAGGATAGAGTCGGGTGTAAGGCTAGAGCCTTTTGGGTAAATAGATTATCATTGTTGGTTAAAGCTTATAGGATTATTTTATAAGTATTGTTTAAAGTTTTGGGTAGGTTCCGGTGCATTGCTATCTTGCGATTCTCCGATGTGGAAATCGTAGGGAGTATATCAGATTTATGAGTCATTGCATAATACATTCCTCGTTGAATCTAATTCTATTCGTTAGGTTTGTAAGTTGGGTTCATCTGTTGTCACCTCCGGGTACTTGCCTTGTTTAAGCTTAGAATAAATTAGTGAAATTCCTTATTAACAAATAAGTTCGATGTATCGTGAAGGGAAACCTGAACGAGAGTTTATTGGATGAAATAGATTTATGAAGGAGAAGGTTCAGGAAAAGTTCAAGGATTGTATCAAAACCGATAAGAGTTATAGCACGACTAATATTCGCCCAAACCTAGGTCAAAGACACTAGTAAATAGCTAATTTACACTTTAGGACACGACGGAAACTAATTCCAAAAATCTTCAGACAAGTGTTAGAACTTCTCTTATTCATTTATAAACAAGCGTTTCAATACGAAACCCTGGAATGTACGAACGTCAAATTCCAATTCTCGGAAGTTTGCCGAAACGGAATCCCTGATAGTTCAGAAACCCTAAAATCTACGGACGATGAAGACTTTTTCTATTCGGAGCTTCAATCGAAGATTCCACTCGCGTACACCCATTTCTCTTGATGTTTCCGATCTTTCTTCAGAAGGAAGTTTCTGCATCCGAGGTCAATATCATAAAGTGCATTTTTAATGCCGGTAAGCATTAAAAACAAGCCTCGAAACCCAAAAATCATACTGATATTTCTTTGAAGAATTAGAAGATTCAGCGGGAAGAATATCGTGTCTAAAATACGTTGGAATCAGTAGGAAAAATCGGAATCGCGAAATAATCATTTTTCCGCATTTTCCAAATCCTATAAATAGGTGGAAAATGAAAAAAAAAAACAAAAAATTCCCCACCTTTGAGAGAGAGAGGCCGAGAGCTTGAGGAGGAGGAGAGGAGAAGAAGATTTTCGCCGTTTCTTGCCCGATCATTCCGCCGTTCGTTGCTAATCGAAGACATCGAGGTATAGTTACTATCCTTCACTTCTGATCGTCAGATCTGTCGACTTCTTCTATGTCTTTCTGTGCTCAAAGTTTTGAGCTTTTTGTAAAACTGTCCAAATAAGCTGATTTCAGTGTCTAAACTTATTCCCTGCATGCTCCTGAGTGTGTTCTGCGGATTATATTTTGTCAAATGTCGACGAAATGCCGCCGGAATCGATTTTTGTATCAAATACCCATTTTTAGGCAAAGTCGCAACCTTTAAGCTGAAAATTATCGACTTGGCTTAGTGCTAGTAGGATTAGTCGTCATAAACGTCGTTGTTGACATTCCCATCCAATTTGTTTTTCGAAAATTCAGTTTTGAAATTCTGAGCTAAAAATATTGACCAAAATACCCCTGCGACAGTTTTCAACCCGATAATTTTTCTGAGAGTTTCCCTGGCCTAGATATCGCCTAAGAATACCTAGGAATTGATTTAGATCGAAGAAAAAGTTCGAAAACCCTATTTTCCATAGTGGCCGAAACCTATTTGCTTGGGTACCGTGTCCAAAAATAATTTTTGGGTCTCTATGACCTGAGCCATTGCGTAGCTTTTTCATTTGTGGAAATTTTGGCGCCGGTTTCGTGTCATTCCGAGTTCTGTAGCTCGAGTTATGCACGTTTTAGCGAATAAAGTGTTTTTGCACAAAACTTGAATCGAGTCAAAACTCATCCATTCGGGGGAAGCCCTTCCATTCGTGCCTAAATGTGGTACTCTGAAGCTTCTTGAGCTTTGTCGAACATTAGTTAGGATTGTTTCGACTGTATCGACTTGTGTTGATTCATTATTGCTTTGTTTGCTCAAAGGATCAATTGTGGAAACTTTGGGATTGACTGAACAAGCTTGTGAGAGAGACCTACACCGCGAGACTGGAACAACTCGAGGTAAGGGCAACTCTCCTAGTTATTAGTTATATGATTTAGGCGTCGATAACTTCGACCTGTTTATTGCTTTTGATTATGACTGTTGGACTGGACTAGGAAAACGTTTTCTGGAGGCTTCGGCCGTGTGAACTGATTGAGACGTGCGTCTCCGTTTTCTGGAGGTTTCGGCCGTTTACTGGTTTCCGTCTTATTGTTTTATAGTGGATAGACCTGTTCTATTCCTTTTAATTGCAAAAGTGCATGAATCTTGTCTTATGCCCAAACCTTATGGATATATCGACTTCGAATGCGGAGTGTTACGAGAGTTAGCAAGTAGGATCTGTCGGAAGGACTGTGCTACTGTTGACATGTAGGATCGAGGCTTTCTCGGGAAAGGAAACTTCAGGATAATGGGGATCTTTTGACTTGTTAGATTTCGAAACAAATAAATGCATAAGACTTGATTTGAGAATAAATTCCATAATGAATTAACTCCAGATAGAACACTTTGAATGATAAACATAACCCCTTTCGAGGAAGACTTAGGATATGAAATGAGTTCGAAAATGGGAAGGGACGAAGATCTGAGGTTCGAGGAAAGATAATGATTCGAGTTGTGAACATCATGAAGAGGAGCCGTTATGAGTAGAACCGCCATTAAGTGCAGGTGTTACTCCTTGTTGTGAAGAGATTGGTCAATGGACCGACGTTTACCTTAGGGAAAAACGATAGAGACATGAACCATAGCTAGACACGTATCCGGGTGAGGACGAATCGTGGTTTGCTAGCTCTTGCATACCTGCATGACTTGATTAAGGGGCTTGTCCTTAATCCTATTAATTATTCTATGATTAAGAGGTTTGTCCTTAATTATTTTATTTATCCATCGATTAGAGAGGATGGACCTTAATCGTATTGTTTACCCCTGGATTAAAGTGGTTGGACCTTAATCCTATTAAGTACTCTTGATTAAGGGGTGTGACCTTAATCATATTATTCGTTGTTGGATTAAAGAGGATGGACCTTAATCCTATTATTTGCTTATGGATTAAAGAGGATGGACCTTAATCCTATTTATTGCTTGTGGATTAAAGTGGCTGGACCTTAATCCTAATGTTGCTATTTGATTAAAGTGGTTGGACCTTAATCATATTATTTGTCCTTGGATTAAAGTGGTTGGACCTTAATCTTATTATGTGTTAGTTGATTTAGAGGATTGACCTTAGTCATACTATTTGTTATTTGCTTAAGAGGTTAGACCTTAACTCCTATTACTTGGATTGATTAAGGGGCTAGTCCTTGATCCTGTTATCTGTTCGTTGATTAGAGAGTATAGAGCTCATCGTGCTAGATGATTGACCGCTGAGTCGTGCGTTTCCATTAGTGATACGTGACGCTGCCCTGGCAAGGAAATGAAGATACATCTAGGCGCAGGCGGCGAGTGATGGACTGATAACTTGACGTTCAAAGGATAGAGAACGACTTATGCTGTGTCTAATTATTATTGACACGCTATTTAACTATGCTAAATCTAGCTAGGACTTATATTACATTACTCTAGGAAGTCGACCCTTTCTGCCTTGTTTGCTTTGTCTGTGTTTGGGCGGTCAGCAAACTGCCAGGCCCTAATAGGTGTTGCTTCGAGTAGCTGTTGATTGCTGCAAGGAGGTGATTGGACTGTTTGACGAGAAGATTTGCTTGGAGTGAGTGAACCAACCAAAGACTTGTAAAATAATAGTTAGATGTAAGGCTAGAGCCTTAGGTAGAGAAGCTTACCGTCATTGGTTGAAGCTCGTAAGGAAGATTGAAATACTTACTTTGGTCTTGGGTAGGTTCCGATGCATTACTCTTCTGCGAATCTCCAGTGAGGGGATTGTAGGAAGCATATTGGACTTAGGGTGTTATCACATTTTGAACTTTGTTGTCGGTTAAGATATTACTTCACTGTATATTTTATACGTCTTGAACATCCGTCGTCACTCACGGGTGCTTGCCTTGTCAAGGCCGGATGTAAGGGTTTGGGTAAGAGTATGCATATCAGGTTTTGGAAATGTTTTGGAAAGAAAGCAAACGAAAAAAAAATATACCCACTTTTATTAAATCCTTGTTGGAAAATAATTTCATTTTATTTAATAGGTTACTGATTGTGACCCCCAAAAGTTGGGGTGTTACACTGGATGTAAATTTATGTACAGTTGGGAGTATGCATTTCATGATTTAGAAATACTTTGAAAATGAAAAAAAAATACTCGCATTTATAAATCCCTTTTAGAAAATATTACATATTTACTTTAATAGGTTACTAAAGTGACCCCCGGAAATCGGGGTGTTACACTTGAGCTAGCTTTTGGGTTGAGGTTTGCACTACCATTTATAAGCACTTGATTGGCCACATCTCTAACCAATGTGGGACTCTAAAAATATGATCAGTGCAACATATAATAGATTAGCTTGTGAGGCAGAAATAGAGGGGCCTCGGTCCTTGCCTTTCCCACGTAGAAGAGAGAAACAACTTGCTAAGTAGAGATAAGCTAGTGGAAGTAAGCTCTAAAAATATTTTGGGTTGGACCCATTCAGCCTGGAGGAACAACCTGTCAATATTTCATATGTTAATGGGCTACATAAAATAAAATGAGGTAGGAGACAACCCAAGAAACTGAAACTACTAGGGGGCGTTTGGTAGAAGGGAACTTTAAACATTCCCGGGTAAGTAAGGTTGGGAATGTAACATTCCCATGTTTGGTACAAGTTTCAGAAAAATTATTCCCGGGTATTAAAGATTCCCAGGCATGCCATTTACATTGTTTTTCTCCAAACTTCATTCCCAAGTTCAAGGATGGGTATCTTACATTCCCATGGGAATGGAAGTTATTTCCCACTAACTTTTCTTTTTACTTCAAATTTTATATTTTTAAATATTTTAATTAAGAAATTATTAAGAACATACCCGGGAATGAAATTTATTAACCAAACACTTTTTTAAGAAGATGCCCGGGAATAACATTCCCATCAAAATATTCCTAGGATTAAGATTCCTGGGTATCATTTTCTAAAACCTCTAACAAACGCCCCCTAGGAGGTGAATGTAACACAACAATTCTAAGGGACTGAAATTAGCCAGTATCACAACAAATCACAATCTGAGGACTTCGAAATTGAGAAGATGAATAATACGAAAATAGGTGCACCACAAAGAAGACTAAGGCCGCGAAAATCAAGTAATTCCACTCTCTTTTGTCATGAAAACTTGGAGACACTAATTTTGAGTGGAGAACCAATAGAAACTGAGCATAATGAATTGATGTTGTTACCTCCGAAATTCCAAGAACCTTTTGGAGTGATGACAAGGGCTAGAAGTTCTCTCGAAGTTCTCTCCTTATGGGGAAGAGACTAGGTATGGTGTATGATACCTCAGATTACTTCGCCTTAAATGGATTATCCCTACAATTTTCTTCTCGTATGTTTTAAGGTCAATGAAGAATTAAGGGATTTTGGCTAGAACTTGGGTGTCGTGGAATGTGAAAGGGTTGGGAAAATCTACCAAAAGACAAGTAGTCAAGAAACCTCTTAGAAAGTTGAAGCCCGAAGTGATTCTGCTGCAAGAGAGAAAGCTTAACTCCAACAGAGAAAAAAGTTTCAAAATCTAGGCTAGAGCTCTTAATCTATAATTTGAAACTATACACGTTGAAGGTGTTGCTCTTAATATATAATTTATGGGTTGTATGTTGCTCCCGCGTTGTGTTGCTATTTTAGTTCCCCCACCAGTGACCTTTGATGATTTAGGCTTTGAGGTTGTTGGTCCTTACTTCTGTTACTGCGTTTTATCTTATCCATCTCGTGTTGTTCCAGGATTTTTGGCTGGCTTTTGATTGATCACAAGGATTTTGATTGATGATGGTACCAGATCTTTCCTTAGCAAGAATGAGCAATGTTTTATGCTGTAATTGGCTTAATGTCCCTGACTCTTATCCGTTTCCAATGTGCTTTTTATATTATATGATAAAAATCTCTTGTCGTCTTGGCATTAAGTGGGAAGCCTATTTCAATTTTTAGACTTTTCAAAGTTGATTGCAGGGGTCTTCGAATTAAGTTGGCATCCTATTAAGCATGCATTAGTCAAAGATTAGATTCGTGAAAGTTTTGTTGGGGTCTAGGTGTGATTAATGCAAAACTTATGTCTTAGACAATACTGCTATGTATTGGTTTAAAGATAAATATATTGCCCTATCTTTTATAGCATTGTTGTACTCTTAAAGAGGTGTTGTCTTGTAGCTACCTATTTCATGGGAAAGATGTTCCTATAGTTTTCATTATATACTATGTCAATTAGCTTTTGAAAATAATAAAAGTAAAAATATTATTATATTTTTTATGATAAATATTTGAAAAAATTAAAATTTAAAAGTGATCATTATTTAAAAATTAATATCATATATGATTTGTAAATAAAGTAATTTGTATGTATGTTTACACCTAAAAAAAATATAAGTATGTCATGTTATGTCATTTAATAATTTCACATTGTTTAGCAGCTAGTTTCACCAAACACTTTTTTACCATCACCTAGTTTTTTAGCTAGCTTATCAGCTAGGCGTGTCAAACATAGTTTTTTTTATACTTGGCAATATGTTTAGGTTAACACATTTACTACGATGATTTTCAGATTTTGAATTTGAAAAGCGTAGTCATAATACGAGTTTGATTGATCTAGTATTTGGATTGTATTTTAATAATAAAACTAGCAAATTTTCTGTGTATTATACACATACTTCAATTTTTAAATTTAAAATTTTAATTAAGTAATAAAAAAGTAT
Source organism: Lotus japonicus (assembly GCF_012489685.1). Classification (NCBI taxonomy): domain Eukaryota; kingdom Viridiplantae; phylum Streptophyta; class Magnoliopsida; order Fabales; family Fabaceae; genus Lotus; species Lotus japonicus. The sequence goes on along the minus strand of NC_080045.1, from coordinate 33,050,005 downwards.
TGTGCAAATGTCAATGTAAAACATATTTACAGAAGCATCTTCCCTTCATGTTATAAAAACTTGGATGGTGTGACAAATTTAACTTTTACTTTATCGTGTGACAAACATCTATTTAATGTCAGTATAAAGAAGTTTAACACTCATAGTGATATAAAATAATTATCATTTGTGAATATCTCAATTTATTGAAATTTAATGAATGGAAAGTTTAAAGTATTATTGATTCAATACCTATTTTAAAAAGTAATTAGTGCGGATAAATTTGATTGACTTGAATAAATTAAAATGGTAATTTAAAATTAGTTATATGCTTTGATTAAATATATATATTTAAATAAGTAATTAATATTAATTTAATTTATATTTAAATATGTAAGTTCATGACACATGGTTCATGAGAAAAAACAAGATAACGATGGTCATGACCATTCATGATTAGATCCAAAGGCCATTGACTCATTGTTATGTTATCATATAAGAACACATTTCTCATTAGATACATGAGATGGATAAAAAGAGAAAAGAAAAAAAAAACATGTATCTAAGATGAATACATATACTTTCATCCAACATTATTAGAATAATGATGTAGCATTAAACGCATCAAATTTGTACTCTATTAGGAATTAATATGACTGTTAAAAATTAGTTTGTAGTGCATGCACGTTTCACTTCATAATTAGTACTTTATCAAGCCAATTACAAAATATGTCAATTTCACTAGAAACATGTGCGATAAATTATAGATTACGAATGACAACATGACACTTGAGTAATGAAAATTCTTAATCACACGACTATTTTACGACACCCACCTCACTTGTCGTCCTACATATGCAAAAGACATCTCAAGCATCAAAGCTTTTCCACCAAAGAAAACTGCTAGCAACACTCTATTTAACACTCTCTTTCTAATATTCTCGATTTAGTTAAAATTAATGTAGGTCCCACCAAATTGGGAGCGAGGCCCATATAATTTAGTGGACCCTATATGAATTATAACTAACCAAAAAGAAAGTATTAGAAAGAGAGTGTCAAAGAAAGTGTTTACGCTGTTTATTTTTCTTTGTAAACTACGATGAAATAAAAAATGTAACTACATGTCTTTCTTTTCACATTATTTGCCCATACATGTACAACTCAATAGAAACAAAAATTTAAAGGAAATTTAAATTAATGACTGTAACTAGTTCTTTTTTTACACACATAAATATCGTTCAGCGCCATTTGGGTGGATACAACATAATAGGGGGATAAATTCAGATAAAAAGGGGATTAGAGAATGCTGCAGTTTGCAGAAGAAAACATAGTTTTTTTTTTAACGAAAGTGTTCTAATTTATTGAAAGTAACCAACAACCATAGGTTCAAGACCATTACATCATAAAAAATAAAAATATCAATCCCTAGAGGAGCCTACTATACGCAAACAAAATTAGAAAAGGAAGTTTCCTCCTTGGATATTGAGTTTGCGGCACTATTACCGCTTCTAAGAAATAAAGAAAGAACAATTGAATCAAAAGCAAGAGCAAGAGAGTGATTATCTTGAATAACTGAGTAAGTAAGAAAACGACCTACCAATACTTTGGACCATAACTCAAAAAACTCCAAACGTTTGTATGAAAACACACAATCCTGAAGCTTGTTTATTGAAAATAAAAATATCATTTAATGCTTTCATGTTTTTATAATTAATAAAACAATTAATGGAGTAGCAAATATTTCATAACAACTTTCACGGTAGTCCTCAACATCTCCCTTATACATTTGAGAGATACAAGAACAACCACAAAGCAAACAGTGTCGCATACATACAGCCTCCATAAACAACAATGAACATGCATCAAATTAAATTTAGGGTAACAATTATTGCTTCAATTTGAAATTAATAACTAAAATATCAAGCATTATATCTCTTTAGTCTAAACTCAAATGTAATGTATCAACTTCATCACCAACATATACTGGCAGAACAACAACAACATATGATAAAATTTGAATCATGCTATGGCACCAGAGTTACCAAAACCTGAAAAGAGTACAAGGTTTTGTTAGAACAATAAATGATAGAGACTAAAGAAAATGAAAAACATTTACTGTTTTGCCACACATGCTACATGAATTGGTCCCGAGTTAGATTAGAGTAACTCATAACCGTTTTATATCTGTTCCATAAAATACTAAATAAGCATAGCTAATGAATGATAAATACTTAGTGGTTACAATAAAAAAAACCCCTTAAACAAAAATAGTGTTCCTTAATGCATATTAACTCACGACCATTTACTTTTGTAATGCAACCTTTTATTTTCCTATTATCACTAGCATTATTTTCTATCATGGTTAAGCTAAATAGAGACCACTTTACCTGTGCTTGGCGACTTATTATTTTGGTTAGAAGCTAAAGGCTTGAAGATAACCCCCCTCAAAGGAGAGTTGGATGAATCTTCATCCTTAATGTTGATCCAAAACCCACCCTGAAACTCTTCTTCAATCATTGCAGGAACCATATGACCTACTTTGATACTATTTAAATTATGTACTTGTTGGTTCCTCTGAGGTTCTTGAGTGCCTCTAACAATGTTTTCAAATACAGGGGGCACCGGTAGATGATCATTTTGTCTATTTGACTTATGTACTTGTTGGTTACTCTGAGGTTTTAGAGTGCCTCTAGCAATGTTTTCAAATCCAGGAGCCACCAGTGGATGATCATTTTGTTGATTTGGCTTCTGTACTTGTTGGTTCCTCTGAGGTTCTTGAGTGCCTCTAGCAATGTTTTCAAATTCTAGAGGCACTGGTGGATGGACATTTTGTTGATCTGGCTTCTGCACTTGTTGGTTCCTCTGAAGTTCTTGAGTGCCTCTAGCAATGTTTTCAAATCCAGGGGGCACCGGTGGATGATCATTTTGTTGATTTGACTTATGTACTTGTTGGTTCCTCTGAGGTTCTTGAGTGCCTCTAGCAATGTTTTCAAACCCAGGGGGCACTGGTGGATGGTCATTTTGTTGATATGGCATATGTACTTGTTGCTTCCTCTGAGGTTCTTGAGTGGCTCTAGCAACATTTTCAAATCCAGGGGGCATAGATGGATGGTTATTTTGTTGATTTGGTTTCTGTTCATTTTCCTCTGAATCATTTGGAACAATGTAGATACTCATCTCCTCAACATTTCTTCCTGGAGCATTATAGAGGTTGCTATATAAACTATCATGGTTTTTTTCTAGTCTTTGTTTCTTTATTTGTGTTGCTTCATGATTCTTTCCTCCCTGCAATAAGTTGAAAAAAGTTATTTTTGTATCAATAATTACTTTAAGTCTTGAATTTATACACACGATAAGAAAATTCACTTCTACCAATGGTAGAAAATCATCGATTAGGACCAAAAACTGTCGGCAACACAATCTTTTGACAATTTTTATCCCGTCAGTAATTACATCATCAGTTGTTCATACAGAAGACTTTTTGAAGTCGTTGTTAAGTTATCAACGATGGTGACCATCGATAACATACTGACAGATAATTTAGACCTATCAATAATTTCTCTGACGACCTATGTTGCTGGTCCTAACAAGAATTTACCAAATACGCTAGAATGTTGGTAATTTTGTATTTTATTTTTAAATATATAAAGCTATAAATTATCCTTATCATTCACATAGTCTCGTTCATAAGTACGATACGCGAACCATCATCAAATCTAGCATGTAGTAGAAGCAAGAAGAGGTGGAGTAGGACGAAGAACAGCAACACAGCTAAGATGTGCGATACGCAACTTCACAAGCTTGGTTGCTGCTCAAAATTTGTGAACTTTAAAGTCATGTCCACAATAACATATAGAGCACATTTATAAAATATCCATAATACAATTATAATATGAATTTATTTATATTAAGATGTAAAATTACCGTTAGTCGGGCATGCTAAGAGGTTAGAACGGAGCCACTTGTGTTAAGTAACCCTTCTTTTCCAAAGGCCCTATTCCTCTTGTACTACTGCGAGATCTCCATGAATTTGTCTGAGGACCAATACTCCTGAAGACTGGCCCAAGACATCTCATCAATCCAATTGGGTCACTGGGTTGAGATGCGCACATTCCTAAGCATGTCAGACAACTGATGTAAGCACTTCCTGTCAAAATTCTTCATCACAATGTCCTCATATTGAGGGAGCCATCCAACTTCCCCCTACGAATCGATAAAAAAACAATGTTATAACCATATGTAACATATCATGCATTAAATTATAAGTAGTAAATACATATTTCATAACAAAAACCATACCCTAAAGGCATCAAACCATTCTCTATGAAGTTCTTCTTTCTTCTTAATGTTTCGATACGATAAGATCCCATCCTTATACTTTCTCTTGATAATAGTAGTAATGGCCCTGGAGACACTTGTGCAGGTACAAAACTGTAATAAAAGTTATAAAGTTAAATAAAATATAATCAAGAATTAATGGTTTTCAAGTCAAATACAACATACCCTTTTCCCTCTTGGAAAATCATTTTTTTCCCCCGATGATCATAAGTAATGACCATACTCTGGTGTTTAGGAGGTTTATCTCCTGCAATCTCTCTGTCAAACTCATCGTTATCCTTTCTCTGAGTGCCCTCATCATTGATGTGAAGTGGTGATGAAGGTGGGTCAGCAGAATGTGAGGGCCGCAACGGTGTCTCAGTACATGACCTTGAAGTACGCATGAAGACATGCGGTGTGTTGTGGTGTGTGTTTGTGGTTTGTGGCTTGGATGTTTGACGAGGACGTGGTGTGGAAGGTGGTGGGGATCTGCTGGTATGAGATGATTGTACAGATGAGAGAATGAGTAGTGGTGTATCAATAATAACACTATGGTTCCTGCTACATATGCCCGTGTTCTTCTTCTTCATAGAGGTAGAATTATAATGCGTTATACCCTTCCCTCGAGAAGGGTCTCGACCATCATATGGATCATGCAGTGTCATCTGTTTAATTTATAACATGAATTATAAAATTCCAAAATAATCATGCGTCTTAATTATAAAGATGAATGAAATTAAACAATATGACCAATATTCATATCTTCTAATCATACCATAGGTTCAATAATCCTAAATTCTATACATGTTCAATATTCATAATTGCATACATTTCTAAAACACCACAGTTAGTGCTCGTAAAAATATTATAAAAAGTATGAAATTAAGGAACAATATCGATTACCAACCTTCGTGAACTATAGAATAGAATGCAAACAAGTTGGAATCAACCGCAAAAAATAAAATATTCCAGCCTATTTACGGATGACAAAAGTCGTCAAAAACATTTCTCGTATGAAATGTCAAGTTACTGATGAAAAACTATTAACAAATAAATTTTAGGTTGTTGGTAATATTCTTTTTTTTTTCTTGAAAGCTTGGCTCTTTTCTTCCTAGTTTATTGATGTCTTAGGTTGGGTAATTTTGTAGCCGTGAGGGTTTGCTTAGTTACTTTGGTTACTTTTGTTTGGTTCTCTTTTTCTTTTTTCTCTCTTGCATTAAGGGTTGGAGCAGTACCCCTTGTGCTTCATTTTAATGCAATTCTTTGGCTTTTAAAAAAAATGAGGGGGCGAACTAGAAACAAAAATGATGCAAATATATAATTGATAAGTATATATCCAATATCAAATTTAAATGTAAGTTAAGACCAAACTAGATACGATAATGATGAGGTGATAAAATAAAATGTAGAATCTAGCTAGTAAGCTACTATACCAATTCAATAAAGTGATAATATATTTAGGCTACAAAAGTAAACTTGATGAAAAATTAAAACCTATAAAATCAAATCAAATATGTAAAGTATTTTATGTTATCCGCTCATTCCTTTTTTTCAACGAACCAAACATATCCTATATATAAAAATATTTATTCTTCATAAACTTTGAACAATTCAATAAATTTAAACTAACATTCTCTTATATTTCGTAGAAAATTATTAGTTAATTAATTTTTATATGAATTAAAATTAAGAGTCTATAAAAACTAAAATTGCAGGAAAATAAACATAAGTATAACAAAAATACTAAAAGTTAAGTACTGGCTTGATTCATTTCTAAAGTTTAAAAATAGGTCGTATATGTTATTTACAACATTTATAATTTGAAACGAGGTTGACAAAATTAGTTTATCAAGGAAGAATCCGGAGGCTAATTGAGAAATAACATATATATAAGTGCTCCGGAATGCATGCCAACTAAGAAACATAGATCTATGGCAAAAAAGCACAAATAATCATTCACAACATGATTAAGGAAAAAAAGTTGTAATGAAAAGAAAAATTGGACTACCCATTAGATTTGTTGCATGTCGTATTTAAAAACTTTTGATATGTATTTATATATCTACATCTATATCAATCGATCCATAAACTATATATTCACCCTAATTATCAGCACGGTTCAAACAATAAAAAGTAAAAAATTTCAGTGAACTAGAGAAGGTTGAGAAAAAATGCTTACAATTGTGAGATTTGGAAGAAACTAAAAGTGAAAAAATATCTGTGGTAGAGAAATTGAGGATCTCGAATCTGTTTCGATAGAAGTATGGTTGTCTAACGGGCGGCGGTGGCTTGTGGGGTCCATCAAGGATAAGACATGGTTGTGGTGGTGGTGGCTTCGGCTCGTTCTGTCAAGAAGAAAAAAAAAAGAAGTTATGGTGGTGGCTTACGATTGTTCGTCGACGACAACTGAGGAGAAGTGATGGCGGTGGTGGATCTTGATTTGTCGAGAAGTGGTGGTGGTGGCCTGAGGAGAAGAGATGGTGGATTGTGATCTGTCCAAGAGAAATGGTTTTGGTGGTGGTGGTGGATTGTGATCTGTCGAGTAGAAGTGGTGGATCGGTGATGTGCGGCGGTAGAGGTGGATTGTGATCTGTCGAGTAGAAGTGGTGGATCGGTGAAGTGGTGGATTGTGGTAAAGACAGCTGAAGCTTAGGGTTAGAGGATAGTGAGAGTATATATATTGCTCCTGGGGTACCATTAGATTGGGCCTGCGTTGGTTTTTTATTTCTTTCTAAGAACAGGTTTGGGTGGGCTGGAGCCCAAATCAAAATTGATTGGTTTGAACCATAAGAAACCGGATTCCTTCACCTAAGCGAACCGCGACCCGAACCGACCCAACTGTTTCACTATAAAAAATACATATTTAAGCGGGTTCCGGTCGGACCGGACTTTTATGTACAACAGTAGATAAAAGAAAGACAGAAGAAACACGAGAAAGAGATATCGAAGGCAGAGGAAGAAGAAAGAGTAGGATGCATAGAAGGAGCAGGAAGACGAGGAGGAAAAAAAATAAGAAGACAATAGATCAGTTTATTATACTCTGTATGTTACTATCCAACAATCAGAAAGAATGAAAAACATAAATATCAAGAAATGCAGATAATGTTTTTAACTTTCTTAGGTTTCTATCCAATAGTGAGAAAAAGCGATAATACGCACTTATCAAGTAATGCAATTAATATTTTTAATTTTATAAACCATTATCTATTTTCGTATTTTTCCTTTAAAGTTTATATGTATTTTTTATTTTTTATTATTATCATAATTAAAAGCATTATTGAAAGAAAACCATTTTATTCACTTTTGAAATTATAAGTGAATATATATATATATATAATTTTCTATAAAAGAAATAAATGGATTTATTAAAAAAAGGATGGTCATATGGCATGATTTAGGTGAGGTGGATTGGTACGGGCTGTTGCACTCGAAGCAGGTGATGTTGCTTTTATCTAAGTTTGAGCCACCTTCACTTTTCTGAGTGAATGGTTTCTTTTTCATGCTTGAATCCTTTTTGTTATCCTTCCTTGATGTTCCTTTTCCTTTTTGTTGTTTGATCCACATTCTTTAGAACTTTCTGTTGAAGAGGGCTTGTTCATCATCTGACATTTCTTCTGAGGATTCTTCTTCTTCAGATTGTTCTTTTGTTTGAATGGCCTTTGAACTGTTTGCTTTAAAAGCAATGCTCTTCTGTTAAGGAAGTAACCTCTCTAAAGAAAAGAGTTAAAATACTAATAGATGATCTATCCACATTTACTATAGGACATGATAATCTAGTTAAACTATGTGGAAATAGTCGCGAACTGTACGATAAAGGCGGACTAGGATTTGATAGTGAATCAGCCTCATCCAGAGAATGCATGTCTGATATATCTTTTACATCATCTGAGTCTAGTCAAAGTAAGTTTGTTGTAAACTGCAAGATTGAGCGAGATGAACGAAAAACTTCTTATGAGAAGAACGTTCCCTCAAAAGTTACTGCTAACCCCTTAGGACCTAAGAAAATCTGGGTACCTAATAAGTCAATTATCTCTGTTACAGACCTATTTAATTGAATGAAGGAAACACCAACAATGGTACCTGGACAGTGGATGCTCGCGTCACATGACGGGAGAAAAGTCTATGTTCCCAAAGATCCAAACTAAAAGAAATGGTGGATCAGTTACCTTTGGAGGAAATCAGAAGGGACTCATTATTGGAGAAGGTAATGTTGGTAAGGAACCACTTCCTGTAATTACTAATGTTCTGTTAGTTGAAGGATTAAAACATAATCTACTTAGCATAAGTCAAATATGTGATAGTGGGTTCACTGTTTCCTTTAATAAAGTGAAGTGTAGGGTCACTGATACAGATGACAAGATCATCTTTGAAGCTCAGAGACAAGGGAATCTATATAAGACGAACTTGGAAAACCTAGCAAATCAAAATGTAACATGTCTAGTATCATCAGAGGACAATACATGGCTTTGGCACAGGAAGCTAGGGCATGCTTCCTTAAGGACCATCACTAAAATCATAAGTAATGACTTAGTACCTGGTCTGCCAAAACTTAATATCAAATCTGATGTTACATGTTTTGCTTGTGTTCAAAGCAAACAACATCGTACCTCCTGTCATGCTAAAAACTTTGTAAGGACCAGCAAACCTCTGGACCTGTTACACATGGATTTGTTTGGTCCTACTAGAGTAGCTAGTATTTATGGAAGAAGATACTGTCTTGTCATAATCGATGACTACACGAGATTTTGTTGGGTATTCTTCCTAACAAGTAAAGATGAAACCTTTCGAGCATTCAAGATATTCAGCAAAAGAGTTCAGAATGAAAAAGGATACTGCATCACAACCATTCGCAGTGATCGAGGAGGAGAATTTGTAAATGAAGAATTTGAAAAATTATGTGAACAAGAAGGGATAACTCATCAGTTCTCTGCTCCTAGAACTCCTCAGCAAAACGGAGTTGCTGAATGGAAGAACATGTCACTTCAAGAAATGGCAAGAACGCTGCTGAGTGAAACTTCTTTACCCAAATATTTTTAGGCTGAAGCTATTGAAACTGCATGCTACATTCAGAACAGAATATCCATGCGGCCCATGCTGAAGAAAACTCCTTATGAACTCTGGCGTGGAAGACGTCCTACAGTTTCGTACTTTCATCCTTTTGGGTGCAAATGCTTTATACTCAATACTAAAGACAACGTTGGAAAGTTCGACAACAAATCCGATCAAGGAATTCTCTTATGATACTCTACTCATTCTAAAGCGTACAGAGTTTTCAACTCTAGAACGAAAGCAGTAGAAGAATCCATCAATGTCAAGTTTGATGATCACTCAACTGATTCAACTGATAGTTTAGAAAGAGACCTTCTAAACCTTGACCTATCTGATCATGAAGATGATGGTATCTCCAAGGAAGTTCAATCCTCAGACATTTCACCTATAGTACAGTCCATTGCTCCACAATCAGAAGCTCAAGAACAGTCCGATCAAGTCATGACTTCCAGTGGTATTTCTCTACCAAGGGAGTGGAAGTACAAAACCGATCATCCACCAGAACAGATTATTGGAAGAGTCTCAGAAAAAGTCAAGACAAGGTCAGCCTTTAGAGAAGAATCCAACAATGCATTTATTTCAGAAATTGAACCCAAAACTGTAGAAGAAGCCCTACAAGATGAAGGATGGATTCTAGCCATGCAAGAAGAACTGAATCAATTTGAAAGAAACGAAGTCTAGACACTTGTACCCAAACCAAAAGGAAAAACAATCATCGGTACCAAGTGGGTTTTCAGAAACAAGATGGATGAAAATGGAAATGTGACAAGGAACAAAGCAAGACTGGTAGCTCAAGGATATAACCAACAAGAAGGATTTGATTACACATAAACTTTTGCTCCAGTGGCCAGAATTGAAGCAATTCGTATTCTCCTAGCCTTTGCATGTCAACACTCCATTAAACTATATCAAATGGATGTCAAAAGTGCTTTTCTAAATGGAGTAATAGAAGAAGAAGTCTATGTGAAGCAGCCTCCAGGCTTTGAGGAACCATCTTCCTCCGAGCATGTGTTCAAACTCAAGAAAGCTCTCTATGGACTAAAACAAGCGCCAAGGGCTTGGTACGATCGCTTAAGCAGCTTTCTCATGAAGAACGGTTTCTCAAGAGGACAGATTGACAACACCCTATTCAGAAAGCAACTGAAAGATGACTACATCCTTGTACAACTGTACGTCGATGATATCATCTTTGGAGCTACTAGTGATAATCTATGCAAGGAATTTTCAACTCTCATGCAAAGCGAATTCGAGATGAGTATGATGGGGGAACTAAAATTCTTTCTTGGTCTTCAAATCAAGCAAGAAAAGGACAAGATCTACATACATCAGACCAAATACATAAAGGATATGCTCAAGAAATACATAATGCAAAACTCAAACAAAATGAGCACTCCTATGTATCCAAACACTGTTCTTGACAAGAATGATGAAAGCTCACCGGTTGATCCAACATCGTACCGAGGAATGATAGGATCTCTACTGTACCTTACCTCAAGCAGACCAGACATCATCTTCAGTGTTTGCCTATGTGTTAGATTCCAGGTAAATCCTCAACAATCTCATCTCAGTGCTGTTAAACGAATTTTTAGATACCTAATAGGTACTACTAATCTTGGTCTATTGTATGAGAAAGGTAGTGATTTCAGGTTAAGTGGATACTGTGATGCTGACTATGCTGGAGATAGAGTAGAACGAAAATGCACCAGTGGAGGATGTCACTTTCTAGGAAACTGTTTGGTTTCTTGGTCTAGCAAAAGGCAAAGTACCATATCCCTATCCACTGCTGAAGCTGAGTACGTAGCAGCAAGTTCTTGTTGCACTCAACTTCTATGGATCAAGCATCAGCTTGAAGACTACAACATTCATGAAGATCACATACCTTTACTATGTGATAACACAAGTGCTATAAATATTGCGAAAAATCCAGTTCAACACTCAAGAACAAAGCACATTGAGATTAAGCATCATTTCATCAGAGATCTAGTTGGGAAAGGACATATTGATATGTCTTATGTTCATACTGAAGATCAACTTGCTGACATCTTGACTAAACCCCTACTGGAAGGCAGATTCTCTGACCTAAGAGAAAGAATCAATATGCAATATGCACACTGAAGGTATGGAAATGCAAGTTTACTATTTTGCAGGTACCGTTCGGTGAATTAACGGAGTACAGTTCAAAAGTCATCGCAGAACGAACTGGGCTAATTGCATGCATGCTGCATCGTACTATGAATTTACCATTGCTACTGTTCAGCCTTTCCTGAAAAATGATTGTCAAAAGTTCAACGTCATCATGTCCGTGGCACGTGCTTCAACAGTTTTTTTCTTTCTGAAAAGTCACATCACATTCAATGCTCAACAGTTACCCTGTCAGTCTTTATCGCGCGTGTAACCCCAACACATTTGTTTAATATTCCCACCTATCAAGGAAAACCACTTTTTGCTTTTCCTTCCAAAACCGTCATTCCATATTCCAAATCAACATATCTCTTAAATATTTTGTAAACCTACCTTACGCTATCTCATTTGCAAAATACACTCTCTCACCTCCAAGAAAAGCAACTTCCTTTCTCTGCAAATTTTTCCTCTTTTCAAGTCCAAATGGCCGGAGTTCTTGCAACCGCCTCTAAGGCTCCTTCCAAGAAAGGTGGAAAGGCAACCCTACTCAAATGCTGAAATGGAGATTCTGAAGAGAAGAGCCGAGATGATCAACCAATATCGATCTGTTCAGAACCAAGAAATTGGTGCAGTGAAGACTGAGAAGCTGGGTGATAACGCTCTGGTTTCACCAAGATACCTTGATATGAAGGTATTTGCTTTTGTGAAAATGGATGGACTCAGTGACCTCTTCTATCAAGACTGGGAGACGGTGTACAACGTTGTACAACGAGAGGTCTATGTGCCTCTTGTCAAAGAGTTCTATGCTTGCGCTGTGGTGAAGAATCGTGAAACTATTCGGTCAAGGGCCTTCAACAAAATCATTGACGTCTCCTTGCAAGATGTCGCTCAAGCTCTTGGTGTAAGTCTGAATCAAGGTGAGAAGTACTCTCCTTCTTGGTGGTCAAAGACAGAGGATTACCGGTGCATCTGGAAAAATCAAGAAGATCCCTTGATAGTGGAAGTGAGCAATCTCAGGGACGAGCTCAAGTTCAACAATGCTGTGATCAACAAAGTTGTACTTCCCAAAGATGGTGCAAGAGGGCATGTTAACGCACATGCAAGGTATGCCCTTTACAAGATTGAGAAGAAGGTAATGGTAAATCCTGCTCATTTGATGTGGAATTACTTGATTAGTTTCCTGGATATGGGAAAAGGGTTTCTTCCCTTTGGGTCCCTACTGACCATGATTTTTGAGAAGAGAGGGATTACTGCGGAATTTCTGGCAAACAAGGAAGAACGAATAGAAGAGGATATCATTTGGCCCACTCCTATTAAGCTAGGAGATGTAAGCAAAATGAACATCAAGTATGATGACTCAGAGGTTCCTGATGAATACCTGACAAAGAAGAGAAGAGCTGTAAGAGAAAAGGAGAAAACTGACACAACCGTCAAGGGTGGCAAAAAGAAAGTGAAAACCTTGAAGGCACTGGAAGCTCAAACCAGTACGGTTCCAAGCAAAAGAACTGTCTCTCCTGCCTTGCGAATCGCACCGTTTCCTGAGGACGAGCCGGAACAGTCCAGGAACGTGCCCAAGGCGCCTACTAAGGAACGATCCATCAGAATCATCAAAGGTGGAGTTCATGTACAATCTGGTTCTCACCCTATTGCTTCAAGAACAAGATCTGGGCAAGGATCTCCTGCTGGCAAGCTTGCAGAACCTAAGAGAAAACTTAAACGATTGAGGAAGCAGTATGATGATAATTCCACCGTACAAGTTCAACAGCCTCACTACTCCAAAAGGAAGATTCTAGCAAATGAACCTGATGAACCTGTTGATGAAGAAGATCTCATCATTCACACCACCATTGCAAAAACCATAGATTCCATCCTTCCACATCACGAGGTAACCACTGAAATCTCCAATCAAGAATTTGTCAATTCCTTGTTTGATGATTCATATGATCCACACCACCATAACACACCACAAGAACCACACAACTCACCAAAACCACTTTCACCCTCCTCAAACCAACAAGAACTCACTGTGAATCCCACTGATCACAGTTCACCAAAATTCTCTCCTATCACTACTTTGGATTCCTCCGATGAGGAATGCACCGTTCAACAAGCCAAGCCAAACTCTCAATTGTTCAACCTCTTCCCATTAACCTTGAAAACCCAAATTGATCAACCCCTTCAAAACAATCATCAAGCTTCAACATTAGAAAGCACCCCAAAACCTCAATCAAAGCCCGGTACAGTCTGCATCCTTTCTCAAGCGAGAAAGAGGCGTCTTCAGACGCTAGTGTCCTCTGCCATTAAGCGCAGGCGCACTGCAGGGTCAACCAAGGCAAACTTCAAGGCCTTTCAAGAAAAACTGATTAAGAGAATTGAGAAGACTCCCAACCGTACTGTGTCTGTCTCTTGGAAGAGATCATCAGATGTTGGCTACAAATTCCTTTTGGAAGCACGCAAAGTACCGGACTGGGATGAATTGCAAGTTTGTGCAACTGAAGGTTATGTTGGCACACTGTCCTACTCTTTCTTGAACAGGTTAACTGCTTTAATTGTTTACTTGGGCAATGGGGTCTACATTTTGCTGCCAAGGAACATTCCAGACATCCTTCTGCGTCCGGAGAAACTTCATATTGTCAAAGGCAAAGGAAAACTTCAGGAAGATGGTGAATGTTTAGCTCCGCTGAACAATGCAGATGTTGAAGAGCAAATCATAATTTCTGATGCTGATGATGATCAAGGGCATGAGCAAGAGAACATGGAACAACCTTTGGAAGCGCAATTTGTTCGCCGGAGCGACTTTGAAGATCATAAGACTCAAATGAACAATCTCTTCTATGATCTGGCCTCCAAGATTGATGTAACACCCCGATTTCCAGGTGTCACTTTAGTAACCAAAATAATCTTTACGCGGAAAACAGGTAATTTTTTTTTTTCGTTTTCTTTCCTTTAAATCAAAACGATAAGGAAGTAAAGACAAACCCCAACAACTAACTAACCGATATACAAAATATACATCTGTACAGCCTCAGCTGCACTCCATGTCACGCGAAGCCGCAGTGACTCCAAAGCAGTGTGCCCGTAGGCAAATATATACAGACCCAGAAGTGTAAGTGAGAAAATTATAATTACAAACCACTAGGAGAAAGTCGGCCTCAATATGGCCTAAGCAAAGACCCCTATGGTCCAACTGACTCACTGTGATCCCTCAGTAAGAGAACCACACGAAAAGTCATGCGTCGGAAACCTACCCGATCCCAAAAGCAAAACGAATCAGAGCTCTACACAAAACATGACGCCTGCCTAAACCTACCCTCCCTTCACTGCTCACATAACCGAGTCCACCGCGAACTGAAGACGGCAAGTTGAAGCTCAGCTCCATGCATCGTAAAACTCCTTTCGTCAGACGTCCACGCTCGTCAGTACGGTCCTCCAACTCAAACCTGATCCCCCCCGAGGGAGAGACCATAGAAAACCAAACCACCGTCGACATCTGGCAGCAGGCCGACCGCTCAAACACAAACATGAAACCAAAGCCAAGGCGCTAGGGTCAACTCACAGAAATACGTAGATATACACTCAACATGTGATATGGGGTATAGATAAATGTTGATATATACATATATAAACAATCCTTGCATGTTATGGCTCTAACATTGCTTCAATAAACAAACAGCACACAGTCTCAGTCAGCATGAATGTATGCGTGAAATGCACAATATGAATCCGGATTTGTGACGCGTTCCCGTTCGCCACAAGTGAAGCATTTTCACTATGGATGGACCATTCCCGTTATCCATCCTGGATGAACCATTCCCGTTATTCATCCTTGGTGAACCATTCCCGTTATTCACCGAATGATGAACCATTCCCGTTATTCATCATTAATGCAAGGTGAACCATTCCCGTTATTCACCATGATATGCACAGGTGAACCATTCCCGTTATTCACCCGATTGAATGCAACGTGGTTAGCCAAACAACGAATCGCCCTTACCATGAAAGTTTTTAGCTCACAACCCAATCTCAACAAACCCATGAGTTAGTGTCGGTCAATACAACACAACTCGGAGTAAGTGTCGGTCAATACAACACAGCTCCACCAACAAGAATACACAAGGGTCTAGTGTCGGTCAATACAACACAGCCCAAACAACAAGAGCGCTAAGTGTCGGTCAATACAACACCGCTCCAACAACAAGAGAACCCAAGGGATTAATGTCGGTCAATACAACACAACCCCATCAACAAGAGTACGTAAAGTACTCGGTGACTTTCAATCATCACCATAGCTCACCTTAGTGGCTTTCCCCAATTCCAATAACTCACAACAAAGGTCGACTTTTCCCCGTCTTTCGTAAATATTTTCCCCTTCAGTTTTCCTATACTTAAACGTTAATAAAAATGATTTCAATTCAGATTAGTCAGGTTATGAGTTTATTTCTCAAAATCTAGGTTTCCCAAGTCTTTAGTTTACAAAATTCTATTCATTCTAGGTTTTCCGAAAACCAACCACCCAAAAGAAGTTTCCCGGGGAAAGTCTATGTAAACCAACAAATACCAACAGGCTAAGTCTCAAACCCCTCGTTTGAACTTGCCTAGGGTTGCTCATCCAACCCAAAATATCAAAGATCACCAGATCAATGAATCTCCACTCCGAAGTTGCGTCAAAACGCTCCATCCAACACAACATCAACATCATAAGTTATAAAAACATTCATAACAATAAACCATCATCATAATCAATATCATCGCAAAGCATAAGTCGAATTTATCGACGCCTATCATGAAATCATAGCTAATATATATGTAAGTTGCCCTAACCTCGAGCTGTTCCAGCTTCGAAATCAAGGTTGTCCTCAAACAGTTGCTCTGAATATTCCAAAGTTCCTTCAACTGAACCTCGGAGAAAAACAAAGCAGAATTCAAACAAAATCGATTAGTTCGATCGCAAAACAATACATAAACGATAGACAAAGCATCAAAGCTTCAGAATACGACAAACGGGTACGAAAGGACAAGTTTTCGAAAACGAAAAACTCCCCCCCCTTAGGAAAAACCCACGGCCATAAGGAGAAAAGGGCTTCGGCTCTTTTTCTTCGATCAAATCAGTTTACAAGGTAGTTTTAGGGTAAAACTAAGGCAAAGAAACTGTCAGAACAATTTTCGGACAATCGGGTCGAATTACGACTACGCAGGGGCATTTTGGTCCAAAATAAAGGCTCAAAACTTCAAAGTTATCAGTTCTGAAAACAGATTTGACAGCAACGATCCTCATGACATCCGTGACAACAAATCCTAAAGGCACGAAGTCAGATTATAGCTTTACGACAATAAAGTTTCGAAATGTGAGACAAAAAGAGTTTTGAGTCAATTTTTCAGATCCTGGACCACTGAATCGCAATCAGAGTTTACTGACAGAGTTTTTAGACTCAGGGGAACATAAGGAACATAACCCAAGCGAGAAATCAGAGAAATCGGACAATTTTAGAAAAAGCTCAAAACTTAGAGCACAGAAACGACTTCAGAAACGCAACAGAAACAACAATCAGAGGTAGGAATCGTGTTAGTTACCTTGATACCTAGAAGTAGGGACGAACTGCACGAAGATTGGTCAAGGTTTCGCGAAAATCTCTCCTCTCCCTCTCTCTCTACAATTCTCGGCCTTGATGGGTGAAAATGGCAAGATTTTTGCTTTTTCGCGCTATTTATAGGCGGGCGAAATCGCGGGAAAATGAAAATTTCGCGATTCCGATTTTTGCAGCACGATCACCGTGGAATTCTAAGAGAGATTCTAGCGTCGGAATTCCAGAACTCAAAACGAATATCTAGGATTTGGGAAAAACGATATCGAAAAACTCAAAAGCGGTGTCGGTTAATCTGCCCCGAAAAACTACTTTTTGCTGTGATGCTCAGACGACAAAACTCCCTACTGAAGAAAGATTGGAAATGTCGAAACAAGTCTGGCAACGTGGACGGAATCTTCGTTAGAAGTCCCGAATAGAAAAAGTCTTCATCCATTGCTCGAAAATAGGGTTTCGAAGCAAAGAAATTAGCGTCGGCGGACATCCGAAAAGTGAAACCTATCGTGCGTACAGTCCAGAGTTCCGAAATGAAACGCTGGTCGATGGAAAAATAAAGAGAATCTTTAAATTTTCCGAGAGTTCGAAATCTCACTCAAAACGTTGCTTTAAGAGCGAAATAGCCTATTCTGGACACGCTCGCCATAAGGCAGGTGTGCAGACGACTCGCACTAGCTCCGAAAGAAACAACGCCACATTCCTCGAGCAATTCCTGAACTTTCTTCTTCATTAATCTTTCTCAAATATCAAACTCCTGTCACGCTTACACTGATTCCACGCGTGAGTCGGAAATTAACTTGTTCCGAAAATCCGGGTCTTACAATTGATCTGCTCCTGCATCGTTTTGGCTAATGGCCACTCTCTACCCCTTTTAGTTCTATATTATTTAAATTCCTGACAATTTGCACTTTAAATTTCTGAACCTTGTTATCTTCGTACTTCAGTTATCCTTATCGTTCTTAGGATATCCTATATGCATGTCGGGTTTCTATTTGCATGTCTCTTTTTAATAATGCCAAATGGGGAGAAGAGAGAAAGAGATAGGATGATGGAGGATATTGTAGGATATTGTGCTTAATAACATAATAACGAGAGAAAGAGATAAGATGATAGAGGATATTGTAGGATATTGTGCTTAATAACTTAATAACTTGTTTTTTAAAAACATAGCCTACTAAAGTCAGGGGGAGTAACGTAAAAGAATTTTTTTTGTCACACCCTGTCAAGCTCAAATTATTTTGAAACTTTACTAAACTCAGGGGGAGTTTATTATTTTAATTACCTCTTTCTATAAAAATTGTCATTATCAAAAAGGGGGAGATTGTTAAGTTCAAACGCATCATAACGTTTTTAAAATCTTATTTTGATCATAACAATTTTATAGTAGAAGTTTCATTGAAAATTTATCTACTGATAACGTTCTCAATTTCAGGAGAAACTTGGCTATATGTCACACGCTTCAACGCTCTATCAATTATTAAAAGGATATTTTCCTCAGAAAATAGAAGTAACTCGGCCTCTTCTGTACCCAAGTGAAGACTCTGACCGTTCAATGCCAAGTCATCAGTCAGATATATCAAGAAGTATTTTGAGCGCCAAAGTCATAGTTTGATTACAACCGGTTGTCCCACATTCAAATCCAATGGCAACTATTTGAATCTCATTCAAACTAAAACACATGAAGACAAATTTACTTCAGCAAAAGGCACGCTGACCAACAAGGGAAAGTACTAGCCGTCAACATCAAATTGTCAAATTGTCTCATGTCTGAAAAGTAGCCCAAAGTCTATCACCACCTACTAGCTGACAAACATCACCTTTTGAGCTAAAGGATAGACTTGCTTCAGAAGTAACATTTAATGAAACTACCAACCAAGCCTTTTGAATCAACGGTCTGATATCACCTTTAACGACTGTCTCAACGGTTGGATTTTATCTCACAACGGCTACAACACTAGCAAGCAAGTATTTAAGACACTCTTGAAGATCTGAAGAAGAAGAATCAACTCTGAGAATTCAAGCATTTATTTTCAAACTTCTCAACAACATTCAAAGCTCAAGAAGATATTCCTAAGCGTCAAACACAAGCCATAAATTCTGCCAAGTGAAAGAGAAAACCTCGTACCTTAAAAGAGTCATATCTTTTTATTCTCTTGACACCTTTGTAGTAACTCTCAAGTGATCCAATAGTCAGATCTGAACCTAAACACTTAGAGTTTCAGTGCTTTAAAGTCTCTACCTTTACTCTTGAAAAATGAGAATCTCCGTAGAGTGATATAAATCTTTGTAAGATTTTGGAGAAGTCCTGTACAATACTTATAGGAGGAGTCCTGCATAATACTTGGAGAAGTCCGTGATAATACTTGGAGAAGTCTGTGATAATACTTGGAGAAGTCATGTCTAATACTTGTATTGGAGAAGTCCTTGATACTTGCTAGTGAAAATCTTGGTGGTGGCCAAGTACTGGACGTAGCCCAATCGTTTAGGGTGAACCAGTATAACATTTGAGAAAGAACATATATAAATGCTTCAAAATGTATGCCAATAGAGAAATATAGATCTATGGCACAAATAATCATTCACAAGAAGAGTTGTAATGAAAATAAAATTTTTGACTACCCATTAGATCTGTTGCATGTAGTATTTAAAAACTTTTGATATGTATTTATATATCCACGTGTATATCAACTGATGAAGTAAATATATATTCACACTAATTATCCACACGAGTCAAACGATTAAAAGTAAAAATATTCAGTGAAGTAGGAAAGATTGAGAAATAATGCTTACAATTGTGGGAATTGAGAGAAATTGAGAGTGAAAAAATGTATGTAATTGAGAAATTAAAAATCTCGAATCTTTTTCGATAGAAGAAAGACTGTAGAAACACGAGAACAAGAGATCGAAGGCAGAGGAAGAAGAAGAAAGTGGAGGATAAGGAGGAGGAGGAGGAGGAGGAGGGGGAGGAGGATGAGGATGAGGATGAGGATGTGGAAGAGGAGGAGAAGGAAAAATAACAAGAAGACAATCTATGTGTTTATTATACTCCGCCGGTTTCTATCAAATGGTTAGAAAGAAAGAACAACACATTTATCAAGAAATCCAACTAATGTTTTTATCTTTCATAGGTTTCAATCCAAGAGTGAAAAAGAACGCAAATATAAATTTATCAAGTAATACAATTAAAATAAATTATTAGTTACTTTCGTACTTTTTCTTTTGAAGTATATACGTATTTCTCATTATTTATTATAATCATAATTAAGGGCATAAGTGGAAAATGATTTAATGCACTCTTAAAATTTTAGATGAATATATATATAGTTTTCTATCATAGTGAATTTTTTTAAAAGAAATAAATGGATTGAATTATTAAAAACATGGATGGCCATATGGTATGATTTAGCTGGGGTGGATTGTTGCAGGTGATTGCTCACACTACAATTGCAAGGATCAACCATAATGTGCTACGACTCTACAAATACATCTCGTTGATACCATAAATGGATGCTTAAACACGAGATCTCTTAGATTATCAAGGAAAAATTACGAGCCTAATTGAGAAAGAACAGGTATATAAGTTCTTTAGAATGCAAGCCAATAGAGCAACAAAGATTTATGGGAAAAATAAATAAATAATCATTCACAACATGATTAAGAAAAAAAGAGTTGTAGTGAAAAGAAAACTTGGACTACCCATTAGGTCTTTTGCATGTTTTATTTAATTATATATATATATATATATCTATATATACATGTATATCAATCGATCCATCAATTATATATTCACACCAATTATCCTCACGGATCAAAAAATAAAAAATAAAAAATTTCAATGAACTAGCAAATGTTGGGAAAAAATGCTTACAATTGTGGTATTTGGGAGAGTGAATTTGCTTCGATAGAAGAAAGGTAGAAGAAACACCAGAAAAAGAAATAAAAAAAACAGAGGATGAATAATGAGGAGGGTGCGGAGGAGGAGGAGGATGAGGATGAGAAGGAAAAATAACAAGAAGACAATAGTTGCGTTGATTATTCTCATTCTTCCCCGGTTTCTATCCAATGGTCATAAAGAAAGAGAAACACACTTATCAAAAAACACACTTATCCAATAATGGTCATTAATATTTTAAATATCAAGAAAAACACACTTTGATGAACAACCCCTGTTCATGGCCCCTCTGCTGTGTTTTCTTTTAACAATTCTGGGTGGATGGGAAGTGAGTATACAGAGGCCAAAGCACTGTGGGGTTTGGGGAAGGAGATTGGAGTAGCATGTGAAGGGAATGAAGAAGAAATTGTCAAGAGATTGCAAGCTATGGAGGAGAGGGGCGCTGCTGTGGTGAGTGCGCAACAAAGCCATGTCCATGGAGCCGGGTACAATAGTTTTTAATGTTATTATTATCCTTAAATGTGAGGGGGCTCGGGAACCCAGGTAAGAGAAGGGTAATTAGAGAAATGGTTTGTCAAAATCATGTTGAGATGTTGTGCCTACAAGAGACAAAGTTGGAAGACATTGATAGGAGAAGCTGTTGTCAGGTGTGGGGGGATTCTGAATTTGACTGGATCAGTGTTCCTGCTGTAAATAGAGGGGGGGGGGGGTTTGTTGTGTGTGTGGAAGTGGAATCTGTTTGTGATGGAGGAAAGTGTGGTGGGTTATGGTTATCTTGGCCTTGTTGGGCATTGGGGGGAACCCAATAGAAGTTGTGTCATTGTTAATATTTATGCTGCATGTAATATTGCTGATAAGAGAGCTTTGTGGGAGGCTCTTGTAACATGGCGTCAAAGTTGTTCTATTGATATTTGGTGCCTAGCAGGGGATTTCAATGCGGTGAGGACTGTGGAAGAAAGAAGGGGTGGATCAGGGGTTCAGAACTCACAGAGGAGAGAGATGTTTGAGTTCAACGAATTTATTGCTGCCATGGGTCTCTTAGATATCCCGCTAGCTGGTAGAAAGTATACATGGCAAAAGCCAAATGGGCATGCTCAATGCAGGCTTGACAGGCTCTTGATCACACCGGGGTGGAATCTGGCTTGGCCAAATTGTTCTCAACTGGTGCTGAATAGGGACATCTCTGATCACAGTCCCCTTCTCTTGCGTCAGACGTTTCAAGATTAGGGCCCGAAACCGTTTAGAGTTGTTAATTGTTGGCTACATGACCCGAGGATCAGTTCTGTTGTGGAAAAAGCTTGGAGTGAGGCTACTGTGGGAGGTTGGGGGATGTTTGTTCTTAAAGAAAAACTAAAAACGACTAAGTGCAGTTTAAAGCAATGGAACAAAGATGTTTTTGGGAATCTGAAATTTAAGAGGGAGGAAGTAGTCCTGAAAATAAATGAGCTGGATGCAAAAGAAGAAGATGAGGGTTTATCTCAAGAGGAGGTGGGCTCTCGGAAAGACTTACTTAATGAATTTTGGAGAATTCTTAAATTTCAAGAGTCGTTATTGTGTCAGAAAGCTAGAACAAAGTGGATAGCGGAAGGGGACCAAAACACAGGTTTCTTTCATGCAACAATTAGCTGGAAGAGGCGTGCAAATTCTCTTGTCGGCATATTAATTGATGGTTCTTGGGAGGAGAATCCAGCTAGCATAAAACAAGAGGTTCAGACTTTCTCTGAGAATAAGTTCAAGTCTGATCAGTGGTGTAGGCCAAATCTGGAAGGGGTTCAGTTTAAGTCTATATCTGAGGCAGATAAGTCAGATCTGATTGCTCCATTTACTGAGGTTGAAGTCAAAGAAGCAGTGTGGGCTTGTGGGGGAGACAAAAGTCCGGGACCAGATGGGTTTAACTTCATATTTATCCAGCGGTTTTGGGAAATTATGAAGAATGATTTTTTCAGAACAGTAAAAGAATTCTGGCCAAGGGGTGTGTGGCCAAGAGGAAGCAACGCTTCGTTCATTGTTCTTATCCCTAAGGTAAATTCCCCTCAAGGTCTCAATGAGTTCAGACCAATTTCTTTGATTGGGTGCATCTACAAAGTGATTTCCAAATTGTTGGCTGGTCGGTTAAAAAGTGTACTTGGCAAGGTGATAGTTGTTCATCAGTTTGCTTTTCTTGGAGGCCGAAATATGTTGGGCAGCGTAGTGGTGGTCAATGAAATAGTAACTACAACATTTTGGACTTTAGGCAACATATGCCTCAGCAACTAATGAAAAAATGTTCTTGAAAAGTTGATCCGACAACGGTTTTTTAATTGTAGATATTTTTCATACCTACAGTTTCATAATTGTTCTTGTATTATAGATGAGGCAACGATTTAACGTAGTGTAGCCATTTGACTTGTCAACAATTGCTTAAATGTTCTTAGAACATAAAACGAGTACGGTTTTATAAAAGTTGATATTTTTTTAAAAACAATTTGGTAACTGTTTCTACAAGCAATTTTAGGCAACGGTGTTCTAGGTCAAAAGGCTACAATTGTAATCTTGTCCTTAAAACTGGACAAGTGCTACACTTGTAAAGTGTAGCCTAATTAATATTCAACGACAATTGATGAAACGTTCCCATAGTTAAAATTAGGCAACATTTATTAATTTTAAGAAGTAAATTAAATCTGGTTTAAGAGAGAAAAAAAAACCGCTAATCTTTCCCGGTTCTTTTTTCTATTTTTTTTTTCTAAAACGCTAATTCTTCCCTCCCACGGTTGCCACTCTCTCAAAACCCCAAACCCTAGCCTCTTCTCTCCAAGGTACGACACATCCTTTCTCTCCATGGCATGGCACGCCGTTCATCTTCCTCTCTAGGGATTCAATCAGCGCTCTTCTCTTCACGTCCACCATTAGGTACCTCTCTTCACGCTGTCACATTTTCAGGTCTTCATGTTTTTTTACATCTTCACCTTTTCTCTTCCCGTATTGTCCACCAGTTATCGCCCTCTCTTCACGCCTTCTGATCACAACAAGCAACTCGTAATTCACACGACGCTCTCCTCCACAGGTGATTTTTTCATTCTCACTTCTCATGTGATTCTGATTTCCGCCTCTTTTCGTTCTGATTCCGATTTCCATCTCTTTTCATTTATTTGCAGTTCACCTCTTTGGTTTAAGAGAACGTCACCCAGTTAACTCAAGCTCTTCTCAATATGTTAGATATCTAAACCCCTTTTAGTTGTATTCTCTTTTCTCTTCATTGAATTTTTAATTGACTATTGTATTTGTAATTGCTTGTCTGCAATTCATGCTTGAAGTTCATTATTCATGTGAATTTATCGATTTAGCAGAAATCCAATTTTATTGTGTTACTAATTTAATCTGATTATGATATTTTGTAACTGGGAACCCATATTTTGGCAAATTGTATAACACTACCTGTGGATGTTTATTGCTTGTGTCAATTCTTGAATGCTTATTGTATTTATGTAGATGTAGATGAACCGTGTGTTGTTTTTTATTATTACCATGAAGGTTTGAGTTCAACCATTGTTTCTGGACCTGCGTGAATTCAATTGGAATGGTGGGGCTATTCTGCTTAGTATTTTTGAAGGTGGTGGGGTAAAGTTTAGACTTGTTATGGGGTCCCTGTACATGTGTTGGTTTTGGTGGGGTGTGCTTATATACTAGTTTATATTGGTACTTTGTATCGTCTTTTTCTCCTTTTTACTTTTTTCTTGCTGAATTTTGATCATTGTTTTTGGGTTTGGAGTACTCCTTGTACTCTTTTTAATAAATTCTTTCCCTATAAAAAAATTGTAGTGAACTTTTTATTTTTTTAGGATTCAAGTTCTCATTTATCAACACTGGCTCAAAGAATTGTTCCACTATCAAATAAGAGTTGTCTAATAAGAGGATATACTGATATACCACCAGACACAGCGCATGATACAATTTTATAACTTTTGGACTTTGTATGCACTGGATTTGAATGGCACAGAGGGTTTAATTCAGTCTTACTTATTCTTCTTGCCACCAAACAAAATGCGCTGGATTTGAAGCCCTCGGCTGAATACTTGGTTGAATAGCAGCCTAGTTTGGAATTCTGAATTAAATGGGAACCATGCCAATATGGCCACTGGTGTAAAAATAACCACTCCCATGAGGTATTCTGAAATATGCTTGAGCTATCTGAATAAGTGCACTTTTATAATCACTTGTTTGTAGACAATAGATAGCATGTGGCAAAGCTTGACAACTTGCAACTTAAGAAACTAACTCTAACTAACTACTTTCCAATTAAGTCTAGCCCGTAATTAACTACGGTCATGCTAAACTACAATTAACCCAATAATGGCAGTGTTTAAGGTTAGAACTCCCCCTACCACTGTATCCCATTCAGCTAAATTTAGAAGCACCCTCAAATCAGTGAATTACATAAACTAGCTAGGTAGATTCTTTAGTGATTCTTCATGGTAACTGATCCATATTGCTATAGTCTACTGATATCATAAGTGACACTAGAGTTCGCTGGAAAAACTTTTCAATCACTCTTTGGTGAAGAAAAAACAGGTAGAGTTCGCTGCTTAGGAAGAACGGTCACACCAACTATGTTAAAGAGAAATGAAGAAATCGCTGCTATAAATAAACAACATTCTCATGAGATGAACCAAGTGACTGAGAAGATGCAAGGGCTTGAAGGGCTTGTAAGAGGCTTGATGAAGCAAGTCAATCCAAATTTGGATGATGAAGCTTTGAATAATATAATGGAAAATGCTTTACGCAATGAAAGTAGTGCAGCACCTCGTTCATCTACATCAACCCATAATCCTAATTACGAAAATGTATAATTCCTAATGTCAATCTGCCTTTTAGTTTGTCTTTGATTTTCTGATGTCTTGAATATTGATTTAATTCTTTCATTTTGAAATTAAGTGTTTTCATTATGAAATTAGATTGGTCTTAATGTTTGTTTAACATCCTATGAAATCACCAAGCTGCAAAACTTGGTTTATCTGCATTATGTGGAGAGTTTAAAGTGCTGATTAGTTGAATGTGGATTTAGATATGGATTGGTGTGGTAACTAACAGGATTTTGTGAATATGTTTACTCTATGAATGGTTTTGCATATGTTGAAAATGATATGTTCTTATATTATTGGAGGGTAGGGATATTGTTGTGGTTTATCGACTACAAGTTAGGAAATTAACTTGTTATTGTATGTTGGCGACTTGTTATTGATGCGCTACCTTGTGATAGTGTATTCATAGGTGCCTAGTTTTTTTGTTAGTTGCTGGCTTGTAGAGAGATAATTGCCCCTGCTATTTGTGTTTGTGTCCAGGGTGCTTGAGACCCTTGTTGTTGGGCTCTGTTTTCTGGCTTCTTGTTAGAGAGTTAATTGCCCCTGCTATTCTAATACACATTTTTCATGTGTGCAGCAAAATTTGGTTGATGAAGAAGATGAACCGCAAGATATTGGAGAAGAATGATGTTATTTACGCGCACGTGGATGCATTATTTTGAAATAGCATATGCAAACTTTTGTAATTTTTTATTTAGGGATTAATATGGTGTTGGTACTGTTTTTTAATTGACATACTTTGAACAAATTAATGCAATTTTATGTTACTGGTTGAGACTTTTATCATACAATTGTTTAATTTTTATGGTATAATGATTACAAATAAGTTTATCTTATTAATAGAAATATTTATATAATCATCATATATCATTATGTCTAAATAATTTATTGTTTTCTACAATAACATAGTAGATGTGCATGACCTGAATGGTTTAAAAAATATTGGTAATGTATAACATCAATTCTGCCTTATCAACCAGTTGCAAAAATCTTTTCAAAACAAAAAACCAGTTGCAAAAATAAATACCAGCCTTTAGAAAATGTCCCCTATAACTACAAAACCGTTGCCAAAACTGAAAACTTTGAGTTGTTTGAATTTGAAACCGTTGCCTAATATATATAGACTACATGTTTAATGCGTAGCTAAAAGAGGAATTCGTTGCTGTAATGGAGCACAAGAAGCGTTGCCTAATATATAGACAACATGTTTAATGCGTAGCTGCAAGTAAAAACCGTTGCTGTTAAGGAGAAGCAAAACCGTTGTTGGAGTCTGTACCAAAGGCTACAGTTTAGGTGGACTATTGCCGTAAGATGCAAAACCGTTGCTGAAAGGTATCGGCAACGACTTTTTATGCGACATACGGAAAACCGTTCTTAGAACCTTCAGCAACGGTTTTTTTGGTTTAGACTACACTTTTCGGACGTTGATGTATCTGAAAAATGTTGTAGTGAGTACATGAGGAAAATGTGACGAAGAAGCCAACTCTCTTGTTTAAAGTGGACTATGAGAAAGCATATGCTTCCGTTCTGTGGGAGTTTCTAATTTATATGATGAGGAGGATGAATTTTGGGGAGAGGTGGATTGGGTGGATTAAGGGATGCCTTGAATCAGCAACAGTTTCAGTCCTAGTCAATGGAAGCCCTTGTAATGAATTCCGAATGGAGAAGGGGTTGCGGCAAGGCGATCGCTTGCTCCTTTTCTTTTTCTTATTGTAGCTGAAGGTCTTTCTGGGTTATTCATGAATACGGTGAAGTTGAACAAGTTTGGTGGCTTTAAGGTTGGAGGGGACAACTCACTGGATATTTCTCTCCTCCAATTTGCAGATGATACCATTTTCTTGGGAGAGGCAAACATGCAGAATGGGGTAACAATCAAATGTGTGCTCCGATGTTTTGAGCTAATATCCGGGCTGAAAGTTAACTTCCACAAAAGTAAGTTGGCAACAATTGCAACAGGTGAGATGGATTCTCAAAGTTTTGCTTCATTGTTACATTGCAAGAGGATGAGTATTCCATTTATTTATTTGGGGCTCCCGGTTGGGGGAAGGCCAGATTTGCAGAAAACTTGGGAGCCGGTTATCCAGAAGTTCAAGTCTAAGCTATCTTCTTGGAAACTGAAATCGATTTCCTTTGGGGGTCGTATTTGCCTTATCCAAAGTGTGTTATCGGCACTGGCTTTGTTTTACCTTTCTTTTTTCATATTACTGAGTAGTGTGGAGAACATTTGCAATAGCATCATGAGAGATTTCTTATGGGGTGGAGGTCGAGAAACTAGAAAGATCGCTTGGGTGAGCTGGAAATCAGTTTGCAAGCCTAAGGAGGTTGGTGGTCTTGGCATTAAAGATTTGTCATTATTTAATAAATCGTTGCTCGGAAAGTGGAGGTGGCGGTTTCTTTCTGAACCAAATAATTTATGGTGTCGGATCATTAAGGCTAAATACATGGGTAGTTCTTCCATGAAGGCATCGTCGTGGTGGAGGGATATCCAAATGTCTTGCAATGATGAGGATGGGGACTGGTTTGAGCTCGGCATTCAAAAATGCATGCGGGAAGGTAATGAAACAAGGTTCTGGCATGATGATTGGGTTGGTACGGGTAATTTGTGTAATAAGTATTATAGACTATACAATTTGTCAAGAATGAAGTATGCATATGTGAAGGACTGCTGTGAATGGGGCCAAGGAGTGTGGCATTGGAATTTGGAGTGGCGAAGGCCTCTTGTTGGTAGGGAACAGACGTGGTTCAGTTCCATGATGGAGGAGGTTAGCAGAATCCAGCTAGTAGAAGGAGTGCCAGATAAATGGAGCTTGTTACACAGTCCGGACGGTGTTTTTTCAGTTAACTCTTTTTACTCGTTTTTGCAGGTTCCTCAATTGGTAAATCCGGATACTGTTTTTAATTGGATTTGGTGCTCTGCTGCCCCTTCAAATGTCAAGGCGTTTGCTTGGAAGCTTGTTTTGGACAGAATACCAAGCAAGGAAAATCTCTGGAAGCGCAAGGTGTTACAATCTCAGGAAGAGCGAATTTGTCAATTGTGTTCTGTGCAGATTGAAACTAGTGCACACCTTATTTTTTCCTGTCAGTTTTCGATGGGGGTGTGGCTCGCTTGCTATAAGTGGATGGGTGTTCAAACGGTTTTGCCAATGGGTACCCGTGAGCACTTATTGCAGTTTAACTTGGGCTGGAATAAAAATCAGCAGCAAGGAGCCTTTTCAATCTGGCTTGCGGCAATTTGGACCATTTGGTTGATTCGAAATTCTGTCTTATTCCGTAATGGTGAAGCTGATTGTCTTTTGCGTTGGAATTAATTCAATGGCGATCATGGCAGTGGCTTAAAGCTAAGATGCGAGGGTTCAGTAATTCGTTATTTGAATGGAGCTCCCAACCTCTGATGTGTTTGCAAGGCATGTGAACACTTGCTGGCTCAAGTTTTGCTGGGGTTTGAGATCATTTTTTGCTGGTTTGTTCCTTGTTTTTTGCGTTCGTGTGTCTTGGTGAGTGGAGCTCACATTCTGCTGGGAGTTTTCTCTAGTTTGCTAGGAGTATTGTCATGAGATGTTTGGGGTTGGTTTAATCAGAGAAAGATTGGCTGTTTTTGGCTTTTGTAGGGTAGTTCTATTAGTTCTTTTCTTAACTGTCTTGTTTTTATTTTGCTTTAGTGGCTTCTTTTTGTTTTGGTTTTTTCTTGTGTATTGAGGGTTGGAGTACCCCTTGTACTTCCTTTTAATGTAATATTTGACTTATAAAAAAAAAACCTATTCCTACCGGTGGTTGATTACTTAGTCCTCCCCCTTAGTATAAGAGCACCTCTCACTTTCTCTAACAATCACTGCCCCAGTGATTGATCCCTTACGATAAGAGCAAAGACAGATCTCAAGATCAAAGGGTTCAAAACAAAAACCATGCCTTGTCTTCGATGAGCTTTAACGAACAAAGGGTCCACAACAAAAATTAGGAAGTCAACCTTTTAAATCTACAACAAATCTTATCACATAAGATTTGAACAAAAGATAGAAACTTTCAAAAAATTATCTTCAAATCAAATTTGCTGAAAACCGATTTGATCACACTTGATATATTCTCTGAACGACGCACATAAGCTCCTTCAACAATCCTAGCTTGTTGACCACGTAAACAATCCGAAACTTTTAGAATAAATCACTTACACAAACAGCAGGCCCACAAAAACAAATGTTGCATCAAAGATGCTAAAACATCGTGTCTCATATCTTGCCACACAAAACACACTTAGCTAAATATAGACAATCATGAACAAATAAACAACAACCATATGCAATTTGGTTAAAAAAACATCAATCTAAAAAAACCTATGTTTACATTGGTGAGAATATAGTCACTGAATTCCAGACAAAATTACAAGTGATGATATGATAGACTATTAAAGAAGTGGGAAAATATAAAAAAAAAAAGTGGTTTCCTTGGAGCGCGTGATGTGCACGCACCAATTAACAACAAACGTAATAGATGTCGCTTGAAGTGTGTTGGTCTTAACTCTGCACACATTGATTGTATGGTCTGAAAGAAACCAATGGCTACTGCGAAGATAGGACTCGGAGTCCCGACTCACCGAGTCACCTCCGCGGCAGCTCTTTCCTCCGCTGCGTTTACTCCGCCACCGCCCAATCAGCACCGCCTCATCTTCATCAACGCCCGCCGCACTCTCCGTACTCGCACTTCCTCGCTCACACTCCGAGCCTCCGCTTCCCCCTCCTCCTCCTCCGTGGCCTCACAAGGTTACTCGCACCATCCACTCTTTCTCTGCAATTGCAAATGAATGTCACTCTAGTTCGAGAGAAGTGAGGGCGGTGAATTCAATGCTTGCATGCTAATTTTATATTTTTGGGAATTAGTTTTCTCACCACCCATTTAGATATTCTTACCCTTTCGCACTTTCAATTTGCGGAATGTGTAATTTGTGTTCCGCACTTATAAGTGTGGTGTGTAGTAAATTTGGGTGGCGAGAAAATGAAAAAGGTTGGCATTTAAACTAATTCCCTGTATTTTTATGGTTGTAAATTTGTGAAGTTTTGGAGAGAAATGAGGTTGCTACACATTTTGTTGGTCTGTTCTCGGCCTTAAAATTGCAATTTGTATATGGAGTATTCTTGTTGGGGCTAAAACCCAAGATGTTACTGTTAATTGATATGCTGTGTTGGATTTGTGGCTTAACCAGCAACTTTTTGATGTAGAATTGAAGTGATAGTAGAAATTGGGCAATAGGAATTCGCAATGGTGGGTAGTAGTTGAAGGATTTAAGGGATATGGCTTGGTAGAATGTAGTGGAGATTGATAAGTTGCACTTAATTTTTCATTTGAAGGTATCTAACACTTAGAGTTGGGAAGATGATTATGCATTTTCATGTTAGACATTTAGGCCAGTTAACAAGGGCAACTGTGTATCATCATATGGTGAATACTGTTTTGCTTTGATCAAACTAGAGCTTAGCTTCTTCGCAATGTTAATTTAACAACATTATATAAAGATTTTATGTTAACTCCTATCATAATACTGATGGCTTCGAAGTCGGATATGACACAGGATGAGGGGTTGAAGATCTGGTGTACTCCCCCCACCCTATATTGAAACTAAGTTGTTGAAGGTCTCTTTAGATCCTCCTAGCTACGAGTTTTAGGATTCCTTTACTCGTTATGAGTTCATTCTACACAGAGAACAAAACTATTGACTTTTCAGTTCAGAGTCTGACTTCTTACTGTATGTGATGTAATTCTTAATTTCTTATTGGTTTTACTTTTATTTTACCAAGATAAGCAAAGTTGACAATTACATCTTTTTCCTTCTCACAGCAAAAGGAGTTGAGAATGTGGTAATTATAGGATCAGGCCCTGCAGGATACACAGCAGCAATATATGCAGCCCGTGCCAATTTGAAACCTGTAGTATTTGAGGGGTACCAAGTGGGTGGTGTTCCCGGGGGACAGTTGATGACTACAACTGAAGTGGAGAACTTTCCAGGATTTCCTGATGGGATAAGCGGGCCTGATTTGATGGACAGGTATTAAAAACAGAAGTAAAAACTTGTTATAGCTCATGTTACCTTGTAATTTATTGTACTTGTATGGACCCTGAAGTTAACACATAATCTAATTATCTAGGATGCGACGGCAAGCTGAACGTTGGGGAGCAGAATTGTATCAAGAAGATGTTGAAGCTATTGATGTGAAAAATAGCCCTTTTACTGTCCAAAGTAGTGAACGTAAGGTGATATGTTCATTAACAGCAAGCTGATTTACGATTGCATAGATATTAATATACCTGAACATTAAGGCTTGTGTCTTTTCAACTTAATTGGTTCTTTGAGTCCACTGTGATGTGCTTCTTTTATGGAATTAAATTATTGCAAATTATTGTATATATTTGGTAGCAGCTTTTATTTGAAAACAATTTGTTGAGTATTTCACTCTTAATGTGAGTCCTGAAAGTCCTATAAATTACAGACTATCTACTGAATTATTACCATTACTTTTGATATTGATTTACATGCATTCTGAGTTCTGTCATCAGTTTGTTGTCTAATTGTAATACCTTTCTAGTCATGTTTCTTTGGAGGAAAAGTTTTTGTTAGTTACATAAGGTTTTCTTGATCACATTATAATTCAGGTTAAGTGCCATGCTGTCATCTATGCTACTGGGGCCACTGCAAAACGACTTAGGCTACCCCGAGAAGATGAATTTTGGAGCCGAGGAATTAGTGCTTGTGCAATTTGTGATGGTGCATCACCTCTCTTTAAGGGTCAAGTTCTTGGTGTCGTAGGTGGGGGGGATACAGCTACGGAGGAAGCATTATACTTGACAAAATATGCTCGTCATGTTCACCTACTTGTACGGCGAGACCAGCTAAGGGCTTCCAGAGCCATGCAAGACAGGTGTGTCTAATTAATACTTCCCAGAGGCATGCCTGTTAGTTGTTAAGGAACAGCTAACTCTGCAGTGTATGTTAAAGTTTACAGTAATTACCTCCTCCTATACACTTCATAATGTATTCCTTTTAGTTTCTCAACTCTCTCTCTCTCTCTCTCTCTCTCTCTCTCTCACACACACACACACACACACACACACATGCACACATAATTCCGGTGGAAAGATGGAATTTAAACAAACTGTGTTAGATTAGTCTTCTAAATATTTCGTTGATGGCAAGGTTCTCTATAGATGAAGCTTTATTTAACATTAGGCATAATGTCTTTTACTTTCCATCTTACGTTGATTGAGGTCATGCATATTGTAAATTATTGTATTTTTTTCTATTTGTATTGGCTTCTTTGTTTAATAATGAATTTTGTGTCTTCCTTTTTTTCTTTTTATATGCATAGTTGAGTTGATGGGTAATCAGTCCTTTCTTGCTATTTAGTGATCTGTTAAGAATTCTGCCTGTGCCAATAATTTGTGTTGGGTGTAACAATAGTTTGTAGGCTTTTTGTTACCAATCTGAAGTTTCTTTTGGCTGTAATTCACTTGGAAAATATTTGGTATTTTAAGGTGTCTTGTGCTTTGGATTATAGTAGTGAAAACTATATTTATCCTATGGACATAACATGTTTGATCTTCTCGCTTATGGGGAAGCCATGCTCACTCTCTTTTTGCACATGGATTCAAAATACTGTTTTGCATACAAGTGTAGTATTCTTATGTTTGTCATTATGTCTGTATTTCATATAGACTTCGAAAAAGCAATTATATCATGTTGTAGTACCATTTTAGTGCAGGCAAATGGAAGCAAATTATTCGGAATGTGAAATTTTACATTAATGGCCAAATACTAGAAGCGTATTTTATTTGAGGTCTAAATTATCATTCCAATGTGGGCCATGAGCTCATGCTATGAGCTTCTGTATCTGGATTCTGATATTTAATTAGCAAAGAGCAATTATTTTTATTTAAGTTTATCTTAGAGGAGAAATTGAAGATTACCTTTTTCCTGGGCATTTCTTTGCATTCTCCAGACTCTAGGTAGTAGGTACTAGTTGTTTGACTCTTGAGTTTTTATTATGAGGATAAACAAATAGGATTTTGTATTATATATCTTCTTTTGTTGTCTTCCTAATCAGTCTGTATTTATGTGGAGTGTTTTATTAGGATATCTTTATGATGGTGAGTTATCTACTAAGTACTAATGAACATTTTTTATGTGAGTTTTCAACTCCCCTGAATGTTTGTTTAACAGGTTGATTATCACGAATGTTTCAGAGTGTTTGACAATCCCAATGTCACCGTGCACTTCAATACAGAGACTGTGGACATTGTGAGCAATACTAAAGGACAGATGTCTGGCATTTTAATTCGAAAGATTGATACTGGGGAGGAATCTGTGTTGGAGGCTAAAGGGCTATTTTATGGCATAGGCCATTCACCAAATAGTGAACTGTTGAAAGGTCAAGTAAAACTTGACCAGTCTGGCTACATACTTGTTGAGGAGGGTACTGCAAAAACTTCAGTTGAAGGTGTATTTGCTGCTGGAGATGTGCAGGTAACCTATCGAGTGCCTTTCTGCAAGATAGTCTACGATTCTACATTAAGAAGAATAATAGGGAGTATTGGGAATCAGAGCCTCAACCTGCTATTAACAACATAATCTGTTATTAATAGAAATAAAAGGAAAACTGTAGTAACTGTTTAGTTGGTTACTGTATATAGAGAGCTGTTATAACTTATAAGGCATTTGTAGAGAGTAATTGGAGGTTATCCATTGTTTTGGTTAAAAGAGGGAGAGAAGTCCAGTCTCATACTGGGAGAGGAGAACCCACGTTCTACACTGCTATTCACCTCTATTCTTTTCACCTTGGTACCCATTCAGAGATTGTGTGCTTTATATATAACGATCCATTACTGTATCTGTACCTAAATTATGGTCCAGTTCTATTGCGATGCTACATTGTCTACAATAATGTTATACAACGTATATTAAGTTTAGGCAGTAGCTGCAAGAGTAGGAGGATGTCATTTGACCAACATCTTATAAATATATATCATTTTTTAACAGTCACTGACATAGCACAACGGCGTCATTTGATCCATATAACTATTTTCTGATGAGATAAGGCTTTATTATTTGTTAAAAAAATTTGAAATGCCATTTTTGGTGGCAGAATTTTGACCAGTTCCCATTAAATTAATTATGATAGCTGTTAATATGTAGATGTAGCATATGTTTGATTATGAATTATGCAAATTTATTATGAAGTTTATTGTCTGAGTTTATTTTGTGATTTGCTATTACCTTCTGTATGGAATAAAAAGTCACTGTGGTAGGCACCTTTATAAAGTTTATTTCTTATACTCTCATAGGACCATGAGTGGAGGCAAGCCGTAACTGCTGCTGGATCTGGATGCATTGCTGCTTTATCAGTTGAGAGATATCTTGTTAGCAATAATCTTCTTATAGAGTTCCATCAGGTATCAGAGTTCAAAGAGCTCCAATTTTATATGCACTTATTTTACTTCTTGTATGTATAACTAAAATGAATTGCATATCATATTGTCAGCTTACTATGTTTTTTTAATTCACGTTCTTAATTATTGCGCTTCACTCAGTAGAAGCAGAATCGATTTTAGCTGGATTTGTTTGTAAAATGTTTATAAATTGGACAAACATACAAACCTTTATAAAGATAGTGTATTGAATTCTCAAATCTACTGAGTTCCTTAAAATTGTCAGTGGGAAATGTTTGTAAGTAGTTCTCTATTGGTTTTGGAGCTCAACTAAACTATTGTCTTCGAGCAGTCTGCTGTATTTCTCTTATCCCATTGACATGCAATGAAATCTTATTTAATGACATAGTGATAGGTTGTGTGGGTGATGTGCTGCAGAGGTTTACAGTGAAAGGAACATAAAAACTTGAGTGTGCATCATTCATTCTTATATTTTACTTTTTAAAATCTTGCACAGACGACCTTTCTCGTTTATAAAGCTATTGACAATAATTCACAGTAAATTATTTTACCTAAATAGGGATCGTCTGAGGAAATGTTGATTATTTACCTAGTGAAATAGTGGGAAATGGCTCTGGTTGTTTTGATGGATGTGGTCTGATGAAGTCATACACATTTGGATGCAAACCAAAGAGCACTTATTGTATTCGTACCTTATTTAGTGCTTTTTCTAGTAGATAAGCTCCAATAAGCCCTTATCCAAGCAGGCTCATTACTATTAGTGTTTTGAATATGCTTTTACTAAAAACCTTGTTATCTGCCGCTGTTCAGGATCTTTCCAAGAGAAGGACATTAAAGCAAATATGAAGAAATGATATACCAACCTATTATACGTTTCTGTTTGGCCCTATGTTTAAAGAATATGAATGGCATAAATTTGTTGCTAGTAAACAATAACATACTAATAATAGGGAACTGTCATTACATTAAATCAGTTGATTAATTCCCTATTCATGACATGTCGTTATAGTGTTGTTTGGTCTACGTAGCTGATTGCGCCTAGTTGAAAGAGGATTTCAATGTTGTAGTTGATTCACGCAGTATATTCCGATACAAATCTCAACCTTCCAATTTTATTTCCTGTTTCAGCCTAAAACTGATGAGGTTAAGAAGGAACTAACAGACAGGGATGTTCACGAGGGCTTTGACATTTCACTTACAAAGCATAAGGGACAGGTACGTCTTCCTTATAGGTGCTTGTGCTAATGGGATTAATTCTCAGCATCTGTTATGTTCATATAGTCTCTTTTTTATTTAATTCTTTGGTTTTATTATAATATAGGCTCTTATTTGTGATTTCCTCTTTACAGTATGCTCTACGAAAATTGTACCATGAAAGTCCCAGGCTTATATGTGTATTATATACGTCACCCACATGTGGACCGTGTAGAACACTGAAGCCAATTCTTAGTAAGGTATGTGAAAAAGGGAGGTTTAAAGTTATCTTAGTACTTGTTGAATGAGAAAAAGACAAGAGGCACTAGTTGAATCAGTGTGTTTCAACTACTCAGCAGGGTCAACTACTCATGACATTATACGTAAGCACTTAGTAGGCATGAATATACAATGGTCTTGTGATACTGATATGGTGGCATGGTGCAGAACCTTTTTTTTTCAGTAAATTAAAAATGAATAGCTACGCTGCATCATGCATTGAGATGTATGGGACTATGGGTCCATCTACTGCTTGTTTTCTCGCTTTGGAATGTAGTGGAATAGATCTACTTAGATGTTAGGGTGTTCTCAAAATCTCAATAACAATGTGTTATGGACTAGAGCCGGCCCAGTCCGCATTGGCCCACCTTGCCCGGCCAAACTGAGTAGAGTTTAGGGCCAGACTGCGTTTTGGGCCAGGAATTTGGTCCGCAACACAATACATAACTCTTTGTACTTGACTGAAATGAGTGCATATTACCATGTATTTGCAATTTTACGTACAAGCATGCTGTCATGCCGTTTTGAAATGAGTAAGCATTGATGTTGAACTGCTGCATGGCATATGAAGTAAATGAAACTACTTTCGCTTCCATATTTATCATTACTTTTTTTAACATCTACCTTGGCAGGTGATTGATGAATTTGATCAGAATGTACATTTTGTCGAAATTGATATAGAGGAAGATCAAGAAGTAGCGGCAGCAGCTGGAATCATGGGCACTCCATGTGTGCAGTTTTTTAAAAACAAGGAGATGCTTAAGTGAGTCATATTTGATCTATTTCTCTAATTCTCCTATTTTTCATGTACCAAAATATAAGATTCAAGCATAAGATTGTTATCATAGTATCCCTAAAATATGAACATGAGCTGAAAATGGATATCCTAAAGCTGCTCACTTCCATCTTTATGCTTAGTGACAGGCCTGCTTCATGGATATTCTTGCTGGTTTTTGACCGCTGATGATTGTACACTGATTTTGCAGGACTGTTTCAGGAGTCAAAATGAAGAGAGAATACAGAGAATTCATTGAATCGAATAAATAAAAAAGTACATAAAAACATTGGAGGGTGAAACCCCAATTCTGTGATTCAATTTTGTTTTCTTATTGGCCAGCTGAATAGCGCTGTCAATTTTGACAACTATTCTTTTAACTGATTGCAACTTCATAGATTGTACATGTAGAGATACCAATCACTGCTATAATTTTGATTGTTCTACATTATATTTTTCCTATTTAAATTACAGAATCCCAACTAAGAACATCTCATTTACGACACCCATCTTTTGTCAGCATCCAAGCTGAAATGACTGTCCATATTTATTATTTCTTGACATTTTAATTGATAAGTCATGGCAAATTTAATGTAACCTATTGTCCACGTTTATATTATACATGTGTCAGCGAAAACTGCTTAACCCTTGTTTAAACATTCTCTTCTTTCAAAACATTGTTTTCTATTAAAGAGAGATGATGCAACCGTGTAATGGAGCATGTTTGAGTTCAAAAGTTAATAGAAGAGGAGGTATTTCGGATGATCTAATTTGAAGTCTAGTGATCAACTTAGTTGATCTGTGATGGCTGAATCAATTGTTGCATAATCAAGTGACCAATTTGGCCTTTACAGGAAGGGGAGAGAATGTGATTTTTGGTGATTTGGGCTATGTTTGGCATGTCATTTTAGCTTATAGCTTATTTGACTAGCTTAAAAGCTCTTTAAAAGTGTTTGGTAAAAGAGCTTAATTCAGTAGCTTAAAACTTTTTTGATAAGTTACCTCAGGTAGCTTATAGCTTAAAGCTTATTGAATTTAGGCTAAAAAGCATTTTTGGCCCCTGATGTTTCAAGTTTGTGCAAATTCTGCCCCTATCTATTTTTGTCGATGTTTCTACCCCTCATGTTTTCAAACAGTGCACCGTCTACCCCTCACGGAGGGGTAGACGGTGCACTGTTGAGGGGTAGACGGTGCACTGTTTGAAAACATGAGGGGTAGACGATGCACTGTTTGAAAACATGAGGGGTAGAAACATCGACAAAAATAGAGTAAGGGCAGAATTTGCACAAACTTGAAACATCAGGGGCCAAAAATGCTTTTTAGCCTTGAATTTATTCTATTTTTTATCCTTATCATTTTAATAAAATTCTATATAAGTAATATTATATTTTTTAGATGATAAATAAATTGAATTAAATTAAAATATTTAAAGTGGTAATTATTTTAATATCATATATGTATTGATGTGTAAATAAAATAATGTTAAATGTATAAAGAATTAGAGATTAATTTCTATACACCGACGGTGTAAAGTTTTTTTACACCGTCAACCAATTAAATTTTAAGAATGTGAGAAAATATGTTTTTTTTTACTTGATTTCATTAATTGACGTGACAATCCTTACAATATGATTGGTTGACGGTGTAAAAAACTTTACACTGTCAATGCATCATTCTTTTTCTCAAAGAGATTATAAAGTATGTCATTTTTATGTCATTTTATAATTTGAGCTTGTTTAACAACTAGTTTTACTAAACACTTTTTTTCAATGAGGTAGTTTTTCAGCTTTTTGTTTTCAGTTTTCAGCTAGCTTATCAGCTTTTAGCTGACTTTTCAACTTTCAGCTAACTTATCAGTTAGGCATGCCAAACATAACATTTTCATTTTTATTATAATTGATTATATTGCAATTTTTTATTTTTTTTATTAGTAAATATTATGTTAGTTGTTAAATGCTAGTAAATTAGTTCATTCAGCAGAGTTTGAACCCTTACTCTTAATCCGTCAATACTCTTCATTTCCCTAAGCTACCCATCCCATATTCCCATGTATAAAAGGGATGGCAATATACTATTTTCTGTACTAAGATCAGGTGAGAGAGTGTTTAATATTTTTTGATAGGCAATTAAAATTATATTGAAAAGAAGTACAAAGGATACTTCAATCCAATACAAGCAAAGAAAGAGAAAAAATAAAACTGTTTACACTAACATCTGCAGAAGCAAGCAATACTTCTGCAACAATTATCCCATCCCCTCCTTGAAGGAAGACTCTAAAGAAAAGACCTCATTAAAACCTTACTATGAAAAACCGTTTTGGGGAAAACCTAGTAAGAGAGTGTTTAATGAAACATCCTTCAAAACTTCTCGTGAAATTTTATAGATATGATTCGAAAATGAACTTACTGACCAATTACTAACTAAAGTTACAAATAAAGCCTTAGTTTATGCTAAGCACTAAATAACTAAATCTTGAGCATTGAGCACAAGCCTTAACTAAAATGTTAAGAACAAGCATTGATCAAAATGTTAGGCACAAGCCATAATAATAATCCAATCACAATGATAGAAGCTAGCTAAATCTGATATTGTTTCAATGACACCCTAATTTCAAAATGAATACAAATATGTTTTACAGTCTTTTCTTTTTTTATTTTCCAAGGTATCCTCACAGCAGTCTGTCATGAGACTAACCTCCTAAGTCTTTGAGATCATGTTAAGTGAGTAGGCATCTCCAACAAATGTGTCTACATACGCCCATGAATCAAATCCTGAACTAGATATTTAAGGAGTCCAATTAACTATCTACTAATTATGCTACATATTGTTGGAACCTCACGGTCATTCTAACTCACTTATTTATACTCCCTCTCTAGTTATCTCCTACGACTAACTATCTATTAACCTCTAATTAACCACTAACCGTGACTACCTATCACAAGGCTGCACAAGCCTTGATCAAAATCAAGCAATAGCCTGTATTAAAATAAATAAATCGGTGAGATTACATGGGGAAAGCAAACAATAGCACGGAGCTTGGCGAATTTCCAAGATAATCAATACTTACACTTAAATATGTTTTGTTTTAAGAAATATTCAAAGGTGAACATAATTTTAAAAAATAAAATATGTTTGACACGTCTAATTTAAAAGCTAGATCTTAACTCTTTGGTCAGCCCCTACCGCTTAGTGCGCTGACCGTGGGACGAGGAATTAGTCTCACAGCTATCGTCTATGAGGATACCTTGGTCAAGAAAAAAAACTAGATTAAAGCTGAAAAATTAAATGATTAAAAATAAATGTTTGGTAAAATTAGTTGTTCACTAAAATGATTGGTGAACATAAAAACAAGGCAATGCAAACTACTACCGGTAACAATAAAAAACTGGCACAAAAAATGAGGTGTCCAACAGTGGTTTACATGGTCTTGGAGTGTTAGTGTATCATTGTCGAGCCGTTAAAACAGTTAAAATTGTAAAATAACATACAAATGACAAACTAATTTATTTTATATTAAACATTACTTTATTTACATTTTTTATATGATATTAATATTAAAATAAACTACTACTTTTAAATATTTTAATTTAGTTCAAATTATATCTTCTAAAAAGTATAATATTACTTTTAACTTATTTTTATTTTCATATTTTTATGATGCCCTCCCTTACTAGTATTTTCTGTCTGCATCCGATCCACTTAATTTGCGAGCTAATGAATTCAAAAATGAGCACATATTTTCCTTCTTATAATGTTGGGATTCTCTTTTTATAATAATTTTAGTATCAATTACGTCTTAATTTATACACATATATATACCGACACATTCCTTCAGTAAGCCAACACTATATTCCTTGATTTATGGGATGCCAATATACTACAGCCAGCAATGAACTCACCCATAATATGTACGTGCACTTAATTCAGTCTTCATGTATATATGAACATAAATCTTACTCAATACTGATTCTTCTAAGGGTCAAATCAGTTAGTGATAAATTAAAAAACTACAATGAGTATCTGCTTATTGTCTTGATTTAATTCTGATTGAAACATTTTAAGAACATCACATACAGAATCAGTGATATCCATTAGGTGCATGGCGGTGTGTTCCATTTTTACACTATTAATGAAAAAAGGCAGGTGAATTTAGCATTTTATATATATAAAGAAACAACAATTAATAAAATCTCTCAATCACCTCGAGTCACATCTTTCTCTTCCTCATTTTATTTTATTCTCTCATATCAATTTTTTACTATAAAAGATTGAAATTAAATTACCCTATATACACTCTCATATGCGCCATCCTTTGTGCATCTCTTTTCTCCCTCTGATCTTCTCCCTAGACTTTTGCTCTCTCTTTGTTGTGTTTATATAACAATGGCTGACTACTGGGGGTATCTCTTTGCTACAACAAAAAATCCACCACCTCCCATCATCACCAACACCACACCACCTTCCTTGGCCAGTTTCACTTTCAATGAAGAAGAATATAATGAGGCATTTTCTGATGAGTATCCTGATTTGCTAAACCAGATGCCCGCACCCTATTGTTCCACCACCTACACCACTGCTAGTACTACCACTACTAGTAGTAATGGTATCATTCTCAATAGCAATTCCACTGATTTTGCAGGACAAAGCCACCAGCTTCTTGCTCCCCCTTCCAAGAAACGGAGACAACATGTGCAGAATCAACAAAAACAGTTTTTTCAAGTTCAAACAGGCGGCAAAGCATCAGCAAAAATAAGGTAAGAACTCGAAACTTTTCCTTTCAAAATGGATCTCATTCGTTCAAATTTCATTGGTACTTTGAAACTTAATCGATTAGAACACATTTGTGACTACATTAAATCAAAATCCTTACATTTCGTTTTACCTGTTGTGTAGAAAAAGCCTAGAGAAGAAAATGGTGTTCTATGTGACCAAAGATCAACTCTCGTCTTCAGATTCGTGGGCATGGCGTAAATATGGACAAAAATCCATCAAGGGTACTCCATATCCAAGGTAACCTCTCAATCATGTTTATATCTTTTGATTTGTTTTATGATTGGGAAATACATTTATATTTATCATATATATACCAATCCCTGCATACAGGAACTATTTCAGGTGTGTTGGATAAAAGACAGTTCAGGTTTATATAGCGTAAGGTCTGCTTATGATTCACTACAAATTGTTTCTCAACCTGTGGAGGGAAACGTCTTCAGTAAATTATGGAAAGCTAAGGCTCCTTCTAACTCCATTGCTTTGGCCTGGACAATTCTTCTTGTTAGAGTTCAAACAAAGGTAGACTTGGTACACAGAAATGCTTTACCTGCTAATTCAGGTGTGGAGTGTGGACTATGTTTGAATGAGGAGGAAACTTGCAGTCATCTGTTTTTTGGGTGCCAATTAAGCTGGAGGGTATGGTCGAGAATTTGTAGCTGGGTAAGTGTGTCTACTGTTTTGCAGCAAGAGCCTATTGCCAACTTCTCACATTTCTGTGTGCTCCAGGGATCAGGTTCATCCTTTTCTAAAGCTATGGCTGTGATCTGGATTGCTACTGTGGGTGCAATTTGGTACTATAGAAATGGAGTTGTTTTCAGGGGAGAAGCGGTGGATGTTGACAGAGTTGTTGAATTGATACAATTCAAGTCCTGGCTATGGTTGAAGGTGAAAGGAAAATGTACTTCTATGTCTCATTATGATTTTTACACACCCTGTACATTGTATGAATTTGCTGAACTGAGCGTGGAGGGGAAATGAGGTGCTGGTGGTCTGTTTTAGTTGGCTGTGTGTTTTATTTGTGATAATACTAATTTAGTAACAGTGTAGGTTGATTTTTGGTGTGTCTAATTTGATTGTGAAATATATTACATCATCTACATGGTTGATTTTGCTTACTGCTGCTTTTCCAAATGGCAATGGGAGTCTCGTGGCTGCAGATCCTTTTAGTGATATTTGTATCTTATGTAATAACATGTGGATATGGGTACCCTGCTGCAGGGTGG
Organism: Lotus japonicus; assembly: GCF_012489685.1. NCBI lineage: Eukaryota > Viridiplantae > Streptophyta > Magnoliopsida > Fabales > Fabaceae > Lotus > Lotus japonicus. Next base: position 33,006,557 of record NC_080045.1, on the reverse strand, counting down.
CTATGAGGACCAATCTGATATGATAATGAGGAATGTTGGTGGGATACTTATGATTCTGGAATTTTCTCTGCTGGAAGCTTGGATGCTGTGGGGGGGGGGGGGGGGCACTTCATGACAGTGTTTAAAAGGAATGTGGTTAAAAAATGTTTTGTTCTGGAGGTTCTGTGTGGAGTGCTGATGAGAAGTGGGGAGTGTTTTAATTTATTTTACTAGCTCATTTATTGGTTGCTGCCAGGATTTTGGATTGGCTAGAAGAAAAGACTTGATGGCTATGCTTTCTTTGAAGGATGCATAAATGGGTTCAAATTGGTGGTTTTATTATTTGTGGATAGATTGGTTTTGCTTGCTTGTGAAGGCATGAGGAGTGAAGGGAATTATTTAGTCTGCATTCTGGTTCAGATCTTTTATGGAGAAGCTATTTCTTTGATTGGAAATATTGATCAAACAATTATCTGGGATTCATTCGTTCGTGAATTATCTTTTGTATGGTTGGGCAGCTGAGTTTGGGGTGAGGTATTAGATTTCCTTGTAAACTTCCTTGAAAATTTCCTCTTCACTTTTCAAAATTGGTACTCTTTTTCCTTGCTAGGCTTTCCCAAGGGGGTTTTATCCTAGTAAGGTTTTAATGAGGCTTGTTTTGTTAAGTCTATTTTCAAGGAGGTAGGTGGGGTAGTTTCGACACTTTTAGGGTCTTTTGTACATGTAAGTTTTAGCTTGTCTCTTCTTCTCTCCTTCTTTCTCTTTGTATTGGGTTGAAGTACCCCTCGTACTTCTATTCAATATATTTCTTATTGCCTATAAAAAAAAAACAGCTCTAGTTGCGTGAAAGCGCGTTGAACGTAGCAATGAGGATATGTTCATGATCACATACACAGGAGAACACTCACATTTCTAAACACTAACATTTGAAAAGAAATGAAGAAATTACTCACCCCGTTAAAGTTTGTGAGAATAACACTTAACTTCATTCTTATTTAAAATACGTACCCCAATAATAATCTCAGAATTATATACACTTAGTTCAATTCTTCTCTAAAATCTCTGCTCCACCCCACCCCTTAAACACCTTCCAAAAAATGCTAACAAAACATTCCTTTAACTAAAATAAATTTATTTAAATAAAAATAATAAATAGAAAAATTTGTCTTCTAACAAAATAATAAATATATTATCATATATAAATATTCTAAATATTTATAAATTATCGAGATCTTGGTGCGCTTCCTACTTACTCCCCTGTCATAGTTGCAATCTTGCAGCTCATTCGCATGGACTGGGGTCTCTCTGCTTCTAGTCCCTCGCAGTTGCAATTTAGTGGCGGAAAAGCTAGCTCATGGCTCTCAGTGCTCTTTCGCCTGCTTCGATACTCGTCCTCCAGCAGTGCTATCTTTTTTAGCCTCTGACAGAGGAATTAGCTAGTTTTGATGTTTTCCCTTTTTGTGGTTTTCTTATATTTCCTTAGCACCAAAAAATAAATTATCTTAAATTTAACTACGTAAATTTATTTATATTTATTATGGTAAATATACTTATAAGGTATATTAACATTTCTATGATATTTTTAAAAGTATAAGTGAATAAAAATATTTTCAAATTAAATATCCCTGTAGGTGCTATGTTGGGCGGACTTTTCTTTGGGATGTCGTTATTCTGCTATCTTTTTGGGTGGTTTTTTTCTCTTCCAAAAGGGCTTTTTTTTGGTATAAACATATCGCATCGGTCACTCTTTGTATGTCGCTAGATTTGGGACATAGTCACAGTTAAGGCTCCTCATCCCTCCCTAGAATGTATTGTGTGGGGATCAAACCCGAGTGTACATCCCACACACTCGGCATGCGTTGCCAACTAAGCTACCCTTCTTAGATCTTCAAAAAGGGCTTTGTATACTATTGGCATCCATCATCTATCTATCTATCTATCTATCTATCTATCTATCTATCTATCTATATATATATATATATATATTTTGCTTTTAAAAAAATTTAAGAATATCTTAGAAATTATCTTATAAATAAAAAATGGTTGGACTACTTCCACGGAGAGCAGTCATACAAAGTAGCACTTTACAATGTCATACCTCCTTACTCAAGTTTGGTACTTCCTTGCCTCAACAAGTTTGTATAAGAACATACCCTTTGTGATGACTATACATGTTAACATACCCATCATAAAAATCAGCACAATGTACACAAATACAACTTAAAATGACACTTGTTTAAGTGCTCATACTAGCCCAATAACTAAGGTAAATCACATATGTTGATAGCAATAGCACAATTATTTTTTGAAGTTTAATAACTTGTTGACAATTATTTTGGCTTACACTTAAGTTTAATATATATTAAGTTTGACAGAATGAATCTTTGTTTTCATATAATAGTGTAAAAATTAATTTTGAAACCCGTAGAATTAGTTTTTGAGAACGAAATAATCTTTTTATATAATATAATTGATTCTAAGATATTTTATATATATTTTTGTATATTTAATTTAATTTTTTTTCTTTACTTACTTGTTTTTAGAATTTTTTGAAATGTGATCTTAAAAATATTTTTGCCATAATAAATATAACATTTAATTATTATTTTTATTTAAAGATATTTAAGTATAAATATTTAGAATATTAACAAAATTATATTTATTATCGGTTTGAGGATAATTTAATCTATTTATTAGTTGTATTTAAATTAATTTTTTTGAGTTAAAAGAATATTCTGTTAGCATCACTTGGATAGTGTTAACGGGGGGGTGGGGGAATGGAGTGTAGATTTTAGAGAAGAATTGTGTTCATGTAATTATGAGATTATTACTGGGGTGAAGTGTAGATTTTGGATAAAAATGAAATTAAGTGTTATTCTCACAAACCTTGGGGGGTGAGTGTATTTTACTTTATACTAGTTTTTAACCCGTGCCTTGCACGGGGAATTTAATTTTGGATTTATTTTATTTTATTTTTGTTAATCAATTAATATATTTTTTTATTTATTCTATATATGTATTTGGTTTATTTTTCATTTTTTACACATTTGTGGTGTAGGTTATTTTTTTTACAAAGTAATGTGTTTAAGGGTCGAAAGCACATTTAAATTGACGTATGCACAAAGATTTGCAAACATAAAACGATTTATTGAATATTTTAGTAACATGGTCAATATACGAAAAACATATGTCAAAATGTTTGAAAGTTACCACCGAGGTCAATTTACCAAAAAAAACACATTGTCAACGTGGGTAAAGACATAAAAGTGAAAGTTTAGCACATAGGCTCTTTATTTGTAAACAATCTTGAGGAAATGCTACTAATTCTTTGAAAACTTGATCTTTTTGAACATTTTTGCATCGTTACTTCCAACAACTTCTGTTATGGATCCATTGTCTGAACGACGTTTAATAAGTGTGTTGGAGTCTTCAATTATAGGTGGAGGTGTGTTTCGTTTAACACTTTTAGTGATTGTCTGCAAAACAAACATATTTTAAAATAGTGATGACCAATGTCTAAAACAAACCTATTTGACAATAGTGATGACCAATACCTCAATCAGAGATTTTACATTTGAATCGGAAATATCAAAATTCATTATGTAGATATAAATAATCATTATTTAGCAATAAGAGTTTAAAATTTTACCTTTGTTTTGAATTTTGAAATTATTTGTGGGTCCTTGCAAATTTTAAAGACGTTAAATGCTGATTTAAACCACCTTCCGCATCTATCATTCCCTTCTACCTTGAAAAGAAATTCCTTGTGCACTAAATCTACAATTTCTTGTGGGGGGTCTTCCATGTTCTCGGTCTACATTGAATTTTAAATTAAAATGAAAAAACTAATATATTACGAATTAAGTGAGCAATGAAAATGTACCTTTTTTTGACATGACTATGTTTACTTTTTTCATTTTTTCCAATATCTCGTTGCCTTTTTTGTTCATCAGATAACAACCTCCGCGATAAAAAAAGGTAAACGTTGCAAATCCAGTATCATCAGCAACATTAAGCAACAATTTATACCTGATGTAAACATTAATAATTAAATAAACTGAATATTTTACAAATTAATTTATTTATCGAATTTATAGATTATCGTATGGTAGGAGTGACATGCTTGTTACATTTTTCACAATAATATTGTGCTCCGTCAGAGTATGCTGCTAAGTGACATTCACAGTTATGGTAATATCAATCATTTGTTCTCTAAATTTTCTTAATCGTGGCATATATAATGAATATTGTACGCTGTAGAAATGAATAAAATGCAAAAAAAAAAAATTGTAGTTACAACTGATTGTTAGATTAACAGTGATGATAACATATGTAAATGTAAATACTCAGTAACATGTTTTTTTAAATGGGAAATGATTGTACTTGATTTTGTTGTTATTTTTTTAGATAGTAATTTATTTATAGAAAAAGTAATTAAATTTGTATAGTGTAAACTTTATTTTTCTAAAAGGAGGGATTATAGTGTCTACTGTTTTTATAACTCAATATAAAACATACTATTTAAGATCCATTAAATACGTTTATATAGTAACAAAAAAATACGTTTATATAAGAGTTTTTATATTTATTAAATGATAATTAAAATACTCGTTAAAAGACCTTTAAGTAGCTTTTTTTTCTTTTTTAAATACGGTATTTACTTTTAAAGAATTTTTTTTAAATTGATTAAAATTTAAATTTTTTTAAAAAAAATTAAATAAGTGTTCCATCATTTTTTTTACAAAAAAAATTAAAACGTTTTTTTTTTAAGAATTGAATATAGTACCTGTTGTTTTAACTGTTGACTATGAATTAATCTTTTTTAAAAATGTTCAAAACGTGAATCAAAATCTTTTTTTCCTATAATAACGTTATGAATTTAAAGCAGTTCAATTCCATGAAAGAGTATAAGAGTTTATGGTCTAATTAATTTAAATTTTATCTCATTATTCATGTGTTGTTAATTTCCCATAATAGATGATTATTAAATTAGTTTAATAAGTATTTAAGTTTGTAGTTAGTGTTTAAAAAACTCTAACCCCATGAATTTTGTATTTAAAATGCATTTTTGTTTAGTGTACTAACATTAAATGTTTATTTACTAATTTAATAATTTATTCATTAATACTAAGTTAATAATATAATAAGTAATTGTTTTATTTAATTAAAACATTGAATGAAAATCAATGTCTGTTTTTTTTAATAAAAAAAATGTCTAATAAATTAAATTAAAAGTGACGAGAACATACCGATCTGCAAGTAACCAAATTTTTAATACTTGTGCTTGGGAAAAGCGTCAGGAACTCATCTTTTTCAGTAACGTTTAATCTTTTAATCACAACGCTCATTACTTGAGTATGAACTGCGTCACACTCAAATAATATGCGAAGAAACAAAAATTATGTTGTTATTTGTCATCTAAATTTGTTCAAAGTAATATGAAATCCACCGTACATACATACCTTTCTCTGTAGGACACTGCTTGTGGAATTTCATGATTGAACATTACTTTAGTGCAGTTTAACCCAGCAGTTTGTTTATATTCCCCAGGAAAAAAAATTAGCGATCGATTGTAAGTTTAAGTTTGAACATGTTGATTTATTATATAGAAGTTTATGTATGTTTGTTGCTCAAAATAATTAAATGTACCTTGATGAATTGTTACAACTCCCAACAATATGATAATAACAACATGTTTGTGGTCTTTTGAATTTAGAAGTGTATCCAATTCGTCGACAAATTGGCCGTATAAAAAACATTTAATTTTTTTGCTAGAAAAAAGTTAAATAAAAGTTGTTAACTTTATTCCGTAGGAATTTATAGAAATTAATAATACTAATTTGTTATTGATAAAAGCAAATTTACCTTTGAGATTCAATTTCAATGTCTCTGCTCTGCGTATGGACTCCGTTCTGCTCAAATTCGTTGTAATATCCGACGTGCGTTACTTCTCCCATAACATCCGTTTAATGGTAATGTCAATACATGGAAGTGTTGATGTATTTGAAGTTATTTAAATGAAGGTATTTACATACTGAAGGTATGAAAAACGGTAGAAAGGGGGGGGTTTGAATAACGTTTTCAGTATAAAACTTCCACCTTAAAGATTTTGACAAATCTTTCGAGAACTTAAGTGCTAAAGATAAGAGATAGAAAAGCACACAAGGATTTTATCCTGGTTCACTTGATAAATCACTCAAGCTACTCCAGTCCACCCGTTAAGGTGATTTCTTCCTTCTTAGAATGAAGGCAATCCACTAATCAGGTAAGAGTTACAACTGCACTTGAAACCTACAAGTGACTAACAATTACACTGACTTAGCTCACACTAAGATTCACTCTCTTAGTCTTCTCTAGGATCCGATCAACCTTGATCTCCTAAAGGAACTAAACAAACTGTTTATCAAAGAATTGTTTACAAGAGATTTGCTTCTAAAAAGCTAATAGTAAACACAATGAATTTCAGATGAAAGAAAGCTTAGAATATTTTGAATATGTCTTGCGCGTATATGTGTTTTTTTCTTCTAGCCGCTTCTTTCAATCTTCAGCCTCTATATATACTCCAAGGATTAGGGTTGAGCGTTGCATGGGAAATGCTACCGTTGGAGGGCAGTTCTGGAAAATCCAGCTTCTGCTGTGGCTGAGAACGTTAGGTAGGTCGTCAGGAAGGTACACTTGCTTTTGTACTTGGATAGCGACTTGACCTTTTAACCTAGGAGACTTCTGATCAGGGGAATACTTCATATTGGAACTTGTGAAGCCGGTTGATCAGAGTCAGAGGGAAAGCACAGATCCTCTGACCATTGTATCTTCTGATTCTGAACTCAGAGGGAAGAACATGGCCTTCAGAGTTTCTTGCTTCTGGACTTCAGAGTTTTCACTATTCATCTTCTGGATCTTCAGAGTCTTCTACACCATCAGAACATCTGAACCTTCAGTGTTTCTTGGTTATCAGAACTTCTGGATCTTCAGAGCTTCTAGCGACTGAGTCCACATCAGAGTTTGTATAGCTTCAGAACTTCTGAAGCTTTTCCACTGTTCATACTGAACATGGTGAATGCGAAAGCGTTGCTTGGGTTACCCTTTATACACAGTGCTTCTGATTTGTATGAGATTGAGTTGAGGTCAGAGCCTGTAAATAGCACACTCAGAAAAACACGTTAGAGTACCACAATTGTTCATATCAAAAGGTTAACTTGTAATCATCAAAACATAGAGTTGTACTACTAGATCAAAACTTGATCTTACAATCTCCCCCTTTTTGATGATGACAAAACTAAGATTTTTGATGAACAATTCTTAAACATTAAACTGAATTCACTCAGAGTTTAGAGATATAGAATAAGACTTATCCTGATGTGAATAGTTTATCTTGCTCATTCTGAATTCAAGTCACTGCTTGATTCTGAGCTTAGCTCCCCCTGAATCTAATACTTGATGAAAACGTTAGTAAAGTCTAGATTCTGAGCTAAAAAATATAAGAGTTCAGAGTGAAAAGCTTATGACATAGATGAAAAACGAATAATCAGAGCGCATAAGTGATCAGAGTCATGGACAAGGTATCAGAGTCTTGGGTATCAGAGTCAACTTAGAATCACTTCAGAAGAAGTGAAATGTATTCCTTGTATTTGCCCAGTGACACATCTATGGTCATGAAGGTGGAACTCTTAAAATCTCCAAAAGAAAAATAAGTCACACTAACACATCTTACAAATCAAAAACTGGGTTTACTCCCCCTTTTTGTCATAAGCAAAAAGCTTGGGGTGTGAAAAACTTAGCTTGAAGTACAAGGTACTCCCCCTTAGAGAAGGTCTAAGTTTAAAAGAAAATGAAAACGATGTAAGAATCAGAGTTAGGCGAAAATAAATAGAAGAGTTAATGCAAGGGATGAACGTTTACCACCGGTCAAGTGAGTAAATAGAAGGGTCAGTTACCAAGAACTTAACCTCGAGAAACTGTAAGAGCATTAACTTTCAGAGAGAAAGTGAAGCCTATAAAAAGCGTTGGAGAGAAAGGTAAGCTTCACACCTCGAATAATTTTCAGTAAAAAAAATGGCATCATACAACGTAGCACTAGAAGAGCTGAGGAAGAAGGCCTTTGAAGAGGACCTGTTCCTGAACATCAGGCATCCAGAGGGTGCAACTACCATCGCGGAGCTGACACGGACACTGCTGGAAGAGGACCTGCGTCCAGAGTTGGAGAGAGACCTGAAGGAATTTCTTGCCTTCGTGGAGGAGGTGCAAGAACTCAGCCGGCTTGAACTCAAGCTGCTGGAAGAGAAAGAGAGTTTGGAAGAGAAGCTCAAGACTTCAGAAGAGATTCTGGAGAGGGATGAGCTAAAGATCAGGCTCAGCAACATCCAGCATGTACTGGAGCGTCTGGAGAAGGATAGGTCAGAGCAGCGCCAGGAGTGCAGAAGAATGAGGAGAGATCCTCCATTCTAGATTATATGATGGAAAGAAATATGATGTAAACACAAAACAATTATGAATAAAACGAGTTTAGCAAACATATGTGACATAAGTATATAGTTATGCATATATAATCACAAACGAACAAAAGAGAATAAATAAATAAAAAGAAACAGAGTTTAACAAAGGAAAACAAAGGTAACGAAAAAGAAGAAAAAGAAGAGATCCTAAAACTAAGGTTTGTCAGTGCGTCGCAGAAGTTCCATCATCATGTGCTTCATCTCAATCAGCATGGATTCATGAGTGTCAAGACGTTGTTCCATGATGTCGAGTCTGGATGAGCTTGTCTGAGTAGAACTGGAAGGAACATTCTGAGCAGCTTGAGGATCTGGAATGAAAGCAGAAGCAGCAGGAGTAAACACAACTGGTGCAAGTGCTTGGCATCTAAGAGCTTCAGCCTCAGCTTCAAGTCGCTCTGCCTCAAGTCTGGCTTGTTCAGCTTGAGCTGCTGCTTGACGTGCAACTTCTTCTGCTTGTTCTTTCTTTCTCTTGGCTTCCTAAATAGCTTCAAGAAGCTTATTTCTCTGTTCTAGTTCATGAAGAGCCACCCTTCTAGCAAACCTTTGCTTTGCAGCCTCAATGCTCTGACTGCCCTCTGCATGCAGGAGCTGCATCATAATCGGAACTTGAGCCACTAGCCAAGTGCTCAGATTGTTCCACTCATCAGCCACATTTTCAGCATTCTCACTGAGATCAGTCTGACCGTGCACATTGCGGAGCCTCAAGGAGGCTTCATGATAGAAGATATTGATGCACTCAGAGAGAGATGTGGGTTGAAGGTGAGTATAGGGAATTATGGAGAGGTTGGGTGCAGGAGAGGCTGGGTGATTGCTGCTATGAGCTTCAGAGGCACCTTGTGGAGAACCAATGTTAATCATGGGAGCATTGGGTTCAGAGGTTCCAAGGTGAGGGTCTGAAGTTTCAACCAGAGGGTGAGGTGATCTAACCGAGGATTGGTTAGACACTGATTGTTCGGGTTCAGGGTCTGGTTGAATGGGCTCTTGTTGGTCAGGGACAGGGTGAGCTTGTTGAACTAAGGGGTCTGCCTCTTGGATAGGATTGGCCAAGATAGGTTCATCTGGGTCAACTAGACGTTCAGGTCTAGGGCCAGGATATCTCCTAGGGCTTGGACAGGTAAGGTAATACTCTTCCAAGGCAGACACCTTCTCTTTTCTAACCTCCATGAATTTTCTAATTGATTCAGAGTTATTGGAGGGAGAAGAATCAGCAACATTGATTGGGAAGGATACAGGTGTAAAGGCTATTGAAGAGTCTGTATCCGTGGTTCTGGCAGCAGGACGTGCTGATGCTCTGGGAGCAGAGTGATCAGACGTTCTGGGTTGTGGTTCTGTTTGGTTGGGCTCTGGTTGGTCATGGATGATGGGTTCAGAAGATAATGGGTCGTACGGAATGGTAAGGAGAGAGGTTGGATCTTCTGACCTAGAGGTTGGGTTCTGAAGCAAATTCCAGAGAGGTGCTTCGGTAGGAGAAGGTTGAAAGAAGGAGGATCGTGGGGAATGTGGTGGAGAGGTGGTTTGTGCGGCTGGTTGGGATTCAGGAATAGGAGTGAGGGCATTTGAGGAGTGTTGAAGCAAGGCAGAAATAGGAAGTGCATCAAATAAATTCAAATCATCATCAGAAGCAAGTGCAGGCTTACTTGAATGTGCTGATGATCGAGTCACTCTGGCAGGAGGTTCAGTCCTTCTGACCACTGCAGCAGCTGGTTCCACCCGAGTAGGCTTCACCACGATTCTGATCTTCTTCTGCTTCTTCTTTGGAGGACCATCCTCACTATCACTATCATCACCATCATCAGGCTTTCTCTTTGTCTTCTTGACCAGAGGGACATCAGATTCTTCAGAGGATTCTTCCAGAACCATCTTCCTCTGAGCTTTCTTCTTGGGAGGAGAAGGAAACTCTGGAGCTGGCGGCAGTCTGCTGAAGAAATCATCAAGATCAATCTCGAATCCTTGAGCCCTGAGGTCTTCAACATAGCATCTGATGGCTTCAGGATTGTCTGCTTGAGTCCACAGTGGGTAGTCATTCAGAGGCATCCTTCTTCCTCTGATCTCAGAAGATGTGTCTTCATGAGCAGGAGCAATCTTCTTCTGGACCAAACCCATCTTCTTCAGAGAGTTGGCAGTGAAGACATCGCTGACAATTGTGCTCAAGTCCTCTGTGCAACCAGCATTGATCAGGTCTTGAATGAGGCCACTCTCAATGAAGAGATCAGACAGCAGTCTCCCAAAGGGGATATACTTGATTGCTGACTTGATTGAGGCAGTAGTCCTAGACTTCCGGATACACTCCTTCAAGTAGGAGAACAGGAAGTAGGGAAGGCAGATCTTCCTCTTGTCTTGAATGAAAAACATCATCGCCTTCTGGTTGAAGTTGATGTAATCTGGGGAACTGCCCTTCGGTCTCTGATTGATGCAGTTGAGCAGGATCTTGTGCCAGATCCTGAGTTTGGGGTGAAGGTCCATCACCTTGTAACTTGTCTTGCCCGGTTTGAAAGTGGTGTACAGGGCCTGGTTGGTTTTGTCTTTGGTGCTGGGTTTCAGCTTCGACTCAGTGAATTGGAATCGAAACCCATAAGCAGTGTCTGCACCTAGCAGATTCACGAATGACTTCTCCGTGATGATGATCTTCCTGCCAAGAATATGAGATACCACTTGAGTATCATCGCAGTCGGCGTGCTTCCAGAATTCCTTGACCAACTTCTCATACACCGGTCCTCGAAGTCGGTTGAAGTAGTTTCCCCAACCTTGAGCTTGGACTTCAGGACGAAGATCAAACCCATTTGCAGCCAGGTTGTCGAGGTCGAATCTCCATTCTGCCAGGACTTGGAGTTCCTCAGGAGCAAATACGCAGTGAACGGCACAGCCCCGTTCTGCAATTGGAACAATCTTCTCTTGAGCTTGAACTTGTTCTTGTGCCGGGTTCTCAGAGCCCCTTTGACCCGTTGCCAAACCAACTACCATGTGAGGGAACTGAGGTGCATCTGCAGTAGATCTTCTGGTTTGTCTCACCATTTTGAAGAGGTTGAAGGTTTGAGGTAGAAGATGAAATTTGAAGGATGAAGAGAGATCGAGAGAGAAATCACGAAAGAGGCGGTTTTGAAAAGCAGAGAGTGCGAGAGTGAAAACCGGAAGTGAACGAGAACGTGTGTGTATAGTGGGTTTTATCAAATAACCGTTGTTGATTCAAAAAGCACTTTAAGATCAACGGTTGAAAATTAAAGATAGATAGTAACAGTAAAATACACAATCACACACAGGAGATAAGCATATCTACACGCAATCATAACAGACTGTCACACGGGCACAAGGAATTATGCATCAGAAATTCTGACACACGTGTTGTTGTCTCAGCTTCAGAGTCAGTACCAGTGGGCACACACACTCTGATTGAGTTACCTTCTGGACTAGACATCTTCTGATCAAGAAGTATCATAGTCAGAGGTTCTGATCCATCTTCACTCTGGACAAAAGTCCATGTTTAGATTTTTCAGAATAAAATTAAATCTATCCTCTGCTAAGGGCTTTGTAAAGATATCTGCCCATTGATGGTCAGTATCAACAAACTTCAGAAGAAGTACGCCCTTCTGTACATAATCTCTAATAAAGTGATACTTTACCTCAATGTGCTTTGCCCTTGAATGCAAGATAGGATTCTTACTCAATGAGATTGCAGCAGTGTTATCACAATAGATTGGGATATTGCTCTCAAGGATCTGATAATCCTCCAGCTGATGTTTCATCCAGAGAATCTGAGTGCTGCATATTGCTGCTGAGATATATTCTGCCTCTGCAGTTGATAGTGCAATGGTTGATTGCCTCTTGCTTGCCCATGAGACTAGATTGCTTCCCAGAAATTGACAATTTCCAGAAGTACTTTTTCTCTCTGTTCTATCTCCAGCATAATCAGCATCACAATAACCTGAAAGCTTATACTCTGATGTTTTCTTATACATCAAGCCAAGGTTAGTGGTGCCTTTCAGATACCTTAGGATCCTCTTAACAGCAGTTAAGTGGGTTTCCCTTGGATCTGATTGGAAACGAGCACATAAGTGAACACTAAATAATATGTCTGGCCTAGATGCAGTTAAGTATAGAAGTGAACCTATCATTCCACGATAGTGCTTCTGACATACTTTACCACTTTTATCTTCTTTCTCCAAAATGCATGTAGGATGCATTGGAGTCTTGGCCACTGTAGATTCCAACATATTGAACTTCTTCAGAAGTTCTTTAGTGTACTTGCTCTGATGGATATATGTTCCTTCTGGTGTTTGATCAACTTGTATTCCCAGAAAGTACTTTAATTCTCCCATCATACTCATCTCAAATTCAGCCTGCATCATCTCAGAAAATTCTTTGCATAGAGATTGATTAGCAGAACCAAATATAATATCATCAACATAAATTTGCACAATTAAGATATCATCTTTATAAGTCTTGCAAAAAAGAGTTGTATCTACTTTACCCCTTACAAACTCATTCTCCAGAAGGAATGAGCTAAGTCTCTCATACCATGCTCTGGGAGCTTGCTTCAGACCGTAGAGTGATTTCTTCAATTTGAACACATGGTCTGGTTTCTTTTCATCTTCAAAACCTGGGGGTTGATGAACATAGACTTCCTCTGAGATATAACCATTTAGGAAGGCACTCTTTACGTCCATCTGATGTAGAACTATGTTGTGATTTACTGAGAAGGAGATCAACAGTCTGATTGCCTCCAGTCTTGCTACCGGAGCAAATGTTTCAGTGTAGTCTATTCCTTCCTGCTGGCTGTAGCCTTGAGCAACTAGCCTTGCCTTGTTTCTGACTACATCTCCTTTCTCATTTAGCTTGTTTCTGAATACCCATTTCGTTCCAATAACATGGACATTCTCAGGCTTCTTCACTAAGCTCCAAACATCGTTCTTGGAGAATTGATTTAATTCTTCTTCCATGGCCAGAATCCAATCCTTGTCCTGAAGAGCTTCATCTATGGACTTGGGTTCAATTAAGGACACCAATCCTTTCAGACTCAGCAAGGTCTCTTCAGAGGGTCTGAAGGCAGATCTGGTTCTGACTGGTTCATCTTTGTTGCCCATAATCAATTCCTTAGGGTGAGCTGCAGTGATTCTGCTCTTCTTCAGAGTTTGTGAGTTAGAGGGACCAGCTTCTTCCTCTGGTTCATCTTCCTCTGGCTCAACTTCCTCTGGAGCTTTTCCTTTGTCAGAAACATTAATGCTTAAATCTGCAAACTTTTCAACTAGCTTTGACTGGTCAGAGTCAAGCTTATCATCAAATCTAACATGAATAGATTCTTCAATAGTCTTAGCATCAGTATTATAAAATCTAAAACCTTTAGATCTATCAGAATAACCAAGTAATAGACACTTAGAAGACTTAGCATCAAATTTATGCAATTTATCCTTAGTATTGAGAACATACCAAACACAGCCAAAAGGATGAAAATAAGAAATGTTGGGTTTTATGTTCTTCCACAATTCATAAGGAGTCTTATTCAGAATTGGTCTCACAGAGATTCTGTTATGAATGTAACATGCTGTATTTACTGCCTCTGCCCAAAAGTGCTTAACCATGCCAGTTTCTTGGAGCATGGTTCTAGCCATCTCCTGAAGAGTTCTGTTCTTCCTCTCAACAACACCATTTTGTTGAGGAGTTCTGGGACAAGAGAAATCATGTGCAATTCCATAGGAATCAAACAGACTCTCAAGCTTGTCATTCTCAAACTCTCCACCATGGTCACTTCTGACACGCACAATCCTACAAGCCTTCTCGTTTTGCACTTGAGCAATGAAGGTAGAGAACACAGCATGAGACTCATCCTTGCGGGTTAGAAACTTTACCCATGTCCAGCGGCTATAGTCATCAACGATAACCATCCCATATCTCTTGCCACCTATAGACTCAGTTTTCACTGGTCCAAAAAGGTCTATATGCAGAAGTTCCAACGGCCTTGAGGTTGAGACAACATTCTTTGCCTTGAAAGGGACTTTTGTGAATTTGCCTTTCTGACATGCTTCACAAAGAGCGTCTGAAGCGAACTTCAGATTGGGTAAGCCCCTGACAAGATTTAGCTTGCTCAGCTGAGAAATATTTCTCATACTGGCATGCCCTAACCGTCTATGCCATACCCACTGCTCTTCATCAACAGACAGAAGGCACTTCACATTCTGAGCCTCCAACTCAGATAACCTGATCTTATAAATGTTGTTCTTCCTCTTGCTGTTAAACAGAACAGAGCCATCGATCTGACTTACAGCCCGGCAGGACTTTTGATTGAATATAACATCATAACCCTTGTCAGCTAATTGACTTATAGACAATAAGTTATGTGTTAAGCCGTCTACCAATAAAAACATTGTCAATGCATGGACTACTATCTACACAAATAGTACCAGTACCAACAATTTTACCCTTTTCATTTCCTCCGAAGCCAACTTCGCCTCCAGGCTTAAGTTTCAGCTCTCGGAACATACGCTTTTCTCCCGTCATGTGACGCGAGCATCCACTGTCCAGATACCATGATTGGTGTTTCAGTGGAGCTATCAAGGATATCTGCAACATAGATAATCTTGTCCTTAGGTACCCACTTTCTGGGTCCTCTTTTGTTAGTTACCCCAGAGGTTCTGATCACCTTGGGTGTCTCAACATAATATTTTAAAGGAATATTTGCATGATATTTAGTCATAGAGAAAGATCCCTTTTTAAGAGGGTTTTTAGCAATTTTAGCAGGTACAGGATCAGGCAATATGGTACCAGAGGGAACAAAGCATTCATACAAGGATTTAGCTTTAGACACAGAAGGCTCATTTCTAATTGGTTTAGAATAGCCAATGCCATGCATTCCATTTCTGCTTACGCCATAGATCATTGAAGCCATTAAGCTTCTATCCACGCTTTTAGCTAGGAATCTTTGAAAAGACTTTTCATACTTAGATTCATTTCTACAATCAGAGGCATCACAGGCAACAATTTCTTCTAACTTAGCAATCTGGTTCTTAAGCACAGAGTTAGAATTTTCCAAAGCATGATTTTCATTTTTCAAATCAGAAATAATTTTCTCATGTTCAGAAGGAGTCTTGGAGACAGCAGATAAGT
The DNA here is from genome assembly GCF_012489685.1 of Lotus japonicus. NCBI lineage: Eukaryota > Viridiplantae > Streptophyta > Magnoliopsida > Fabales > Fabaceae > Lotus > Lotus japonicus. Next base: position 32,990,991 of record NC_080045.1, on the reverse strand, counting down.
TCTTTTTCAACTTTTTATGCTTAGACAATAAAGAGTTATACTTATCCATGATATCAGACAAAGCATGTTTCAGTTCAGAGGTAGAGAAAGAAGCAAATACCTCATTTTCATCGTCTGAGTTAGGATCTCCTTCTGATTCTGAGTCAGAGTCAACAGCTTCCTTTGACTCTGCTTCCTTGTCTTTGACAATTGCCATGAGTCCTTAGACTTCACCATCAGAGTCAACATCCTCTGACTCTGATTCATCAAATGTCACCATCAGACTCTTCTTCGTCTTGAAGTGCTTCTTTGGCTTCTTGTCTTTCTTCAACTTTGGACAATCACTTTTGTAGTGCCCAGATTCTTTGCACTCAAAACATGTGACTTCCTTGATTGAAGACTTCTTCTGGCCTGAGGACTCATACTTTCCTTTTGCCTTTCCAGAGCCTTTGAACTTGCTCTGCCTGTGCTTCCAGATGCGGTTGAGTCTCTTGGAGATCAGAGTCAGCTCATCTTCATCAGAATCTTCTGATGCTTCTTCAGATTCTTCTTCTTCAGCTTGAAGAGCCTTTGACTTCTCAACCTTAGCCTTTTCAGATTTGGATTTCAAGGCTATGGACTTTTTCCTCAGATCTTGCATCTCTGAGCGTTTCAGCTCATGGCATTTCAAAATGCTGATGAGTTCTTCTAAACTCATATTCTCAACGTCTCTCGTGAGCTCTATTGAAGTCACCAAAGGCATCCAACTTTCAGGAAGACACCTGATGACCCTTATGACATGATCTTTTGTTGTGTAGCTCTTGTTGAGAGGTCGTATGCCAGCTACAAGCAATTGAAATCTGGAGAACATTTCTTCAATGGACTCATTTGGCTCCATGATGAAGGATTCATACTTTTGGATCAAAGACAATGCCTTTGATTCTTTGACTTTCTTGTTTCCTTCATGAGACATCTTCAGAGATTCAAAAATGCCTTTAGCAAACTCACGATCTGTAATCTTCTGGTACTCCTCATAGGAAATAGCACTTAGAAGAATTGCTCTTGCTTTGTGATGTTGTGAGTACAGCTTCTTTTGATCTGCAGTCATCTCTGACCTTGGGATCTTCTTGCCATCTGCATCAACTGGACGCTCATAGCCATCCACAATAATATCCCAGAGATCTGCATCGAAACCCAGAAAGAAACTTTCCAGTCTATCTTTCCAATATTCGAACCTTTGACCATCGAACATAGGAGGCTTTGCGTTGTAACCATCTCTTTGAGTTTCACTGGTGGTGGCAGCCATTGTTTTTCACACCGGCCCGGATCACTGAACACTGTTAGGTGTGGTAATCAGAACTTGCGCTCTGATACCAATTGAAGGTATGAAAAACGGTAGAAAGGGGGGGGGTTTGAATAACGTTTTCAGAACAAAACTTCCACCTTAAAGATTTTGACAAATCTTTCGAGAACTTAAGTGCTAAAGATAAGAGATAGAAAAGCACACAAGGATTTTATCCTGGTTCACTTGATAAATCACTCAAGCTACTCCAGTCCACCCGTTAAGGTGATTTCTTCCTTCTTAGAATGAAGGCAATCCACTAATCAGGTAAGAGTTACAACTGCACTTGAAACCTACAAGTGACTAACAATTACACTGACTTAGCTCACACTAAGATTCACTCTCTTAGTCTTCTCTAGGATCCGATCAACCTTGATCTCCTAAAGGAACTAAACAAACTGTTTATCAAAGAATTGTTTACAAGAGATTTGCTTCTAAAAAGCTAATAGTAAACACAATGAATTTCAGATGAAAGAAAGCTTAGAATATTTTGAATATGTCTTGCGCGTATATGTGTTTTTTTCTTCTAGCCGCTTCTTTCAATCTTCAGCCTCTATATATACTCCAAGGATTAGGGTTGAGCGTTGCATGGGAAATGCTACCGTTGGAGGGCAGTTCTGGAAAATCCAGCTTCTGCTGTGGCTGAGAACGTTAGGTAGGTCGTCAGGAAGGTACACTTGCTTTTGTACTTGGATAGCGACTTGACCTTTTAACCTAGGAGACTTCTGATCAGGGGAATACTTCATATTGGAACTTGTGAAGCCGGTTGATCAGAGTCAGAGGGAAAGCACAGATCCTCTGACCATTGTATCTTCTGATTCTGAACTCAGAGGGAAGAACATGGCCTTCAGAGTTTCTTGCTTCTGGACTTCAGAGTTTTCACTATTCAGCTTCTGGATCTTCAGAGTCTTCTACACCATCAGAACATCTGAACCTTCAGTGTTTCTTGGTTATCAGAACTTCTGGATCTTCAGAGCTTCTAGCGACTGAGTCCACATCAGAGTTTGTATAGCTTCAGAACTTCTGAAGCTTTTCCATTGTTCATACTGAACATGGTGAATGCGAAAGCGTTGCTTGGGTTACCCTTTATACACAGTGCTTCTGATTTGTGTGAGATTGAGTTGAGGTCAGAGCCTGTAAATAGCACACTCAGAAAAACACGTTAGAGTACCACAATTGTTCATATCAAAAGGTTAACTTGTAATCATCAAAACATAGAGTTGTACTACTAGATCAAAACTTGATCTTACACATACCAACTAAGAACCGCTCATCAAAGTCAGGATTTAGAATTTCATGCACGTTGTCAAATATCAGATCACGCATAAGAAACACATATTTATTATATCGAACCATCATTGTCCTACTTTGCAAGTGTATCTTGTAGATATGCCTAGATGCACTAAGACCTCGGAAATTATGCCATACCCAGAAATATTCAAAACGCTATACCAAACCTTCCGTGATTCTGTTGGCAAAACGTTCATGAAGGTTACGCCTACACTTTGCATGGATTGTTTGACCCTAGAAATGAAGGAGTTACATATGAATTTATGTCAGTGAATTAAATTAAAATACAATTACATATTTAATAATAGCGAAATTGTTTCTGGTTTACATACCTTTCGATCCATCAACAACAGATTATAGAACGAACCGTCGTGTCCTTCCTCATCTTCTTCCTCCTCTTCTTCAGCAAACCACACCCTTATTACTCGAACGACAATTGTCCTCTTCTGTTTTGTACTTTTCTTTGTTTTTAATATTCTTGTATTGGGTTGAAGTACCCCTTGTACTTCTTGATCAATACAAATTTTGCTTATCTAAAAAAAAAAACAACTGTCCAATCATGTGCTAAAGGAGTTAGTTGGTCAAGTAGGCTATAGTTCGGATTCATGATGCATGGAAGTTTTGGAGATAAAAACTAACGTCTGTTGATTTTGGCCTGAACTTGTGTATCAAAGGAGATGTATACTAAAGTATATATATAGGCTTATTGCTCTTCTGTGATTCCTCATTGATTTTTTTTTGATTTTTTTTTTGTTGAAGCTCGAATTTTTATTAGTATAAGTTGAAAAAATTTAAAAATTTAATGCGTTATTCAATTTTTTACTTGATTCCGAATTTTTTATTTATTTTTTTTTTTTTGAAAGATAAAGGAATATATAGTCATAACCACAAAAAACCCCTAAGGACAGCACCCTTAGGGAGGAAAGAGCCCCAAAAAGCGAGGAATCTAGAAGAACAAAATATAACCCTTCTATGCCGAAAAAAGGGATCAACACCGACCTAACAACCAAACCGGACATCAATGGGAAAACAAAAACACACCCAAGGACAGCCCCAAAACATAGCCCGAAAACTACACAAATCAAGCCTTGAAGTGATCTTCGTATACCTTTTCCAAACCTCGAATAGCCTCTACGTCGCTTCCCTCAAACTCAAGCCCCAAAACCTTGCCCGAATTTTTTATTTATGTATGTAGGTTTTATTTACTTAATTAACGCACATAATTAATGTATATAATCAAGTAATTGTAATTAAGGAATTAATACTAAGTTGTTGCTTGATTTTTTAAAAATAAATCGATGTAATTAATGTACTTAATTGTGATGGATGAATTTTAAAATTAAATAATGTTATTAATTTTTTTAAAATTCTAATTTAAAAGTATTTTTATTCGATTTTCCTAAATAGCAGTCAACGGTTTTAAGGAAAGATATTTTTAAGGAATATTGGTTAAAAATAATTGAATGTAATTAATGTAGTTAGACTATTTTGTTATTTTGAATTTAATGTACTTTATCGCGTTATTAATGGCATAAATTTGGTATATTTTTGATAAATATGGTTTTTTTACGCATTAAAGGTTGAAAAATACCTTTATTTAAATTTTAATTTTTTAAATGCTAAATATTCTAAATGCGCTTGATTATATATTGACTAAAAGTTAATGCAGAAAAAAATCATTAAATGCGTGACTAATAATTTTTTTGTAAACGTAACATAAATTATATAATTAAATCATTGTAATTAAGAAAATAAAATAAATTTTGTCATGAATTTTTAAAGATAAGTCAACCGAATTAATGAAAATAATTACGGATTTATTCTAAAAATAATTGAACGTAATTAATGCAGTTAAACTATTTTGTTATTTTTAATTTATTTTACAATATGTCGTAATTAATGCAATAAATTTGGAATAGATGATGGTTATTACTATTTTTAACCATTAAAACTTAATTAAATTATAATTTCTTTGTTGTTAAGTAGTTTTCTTTTTAGTAACACGGGAGTAACTGCTATTAAATAAATTTTATTTTATTTTATAAATTTTAATAATCAAATTGTTAAAAAAAGTCAAGCATTAAATCAAGTTTTTTTTTTGTATGAATAAAGGTTGAAAAATACCTTTTTTAAAATTTTAATTTTTAAATGTTAAAAATCATAAATTCGCGTGATTATTAATTGACTAAAAGTTAATGCAGTAAAAAATCATAAAATGCATGACTAATATCGCGTTTAAGCATTAATTAAAGTATATAATTAAATCATTGTGTTTTCAAAAGAGAAAAAATCTAATGAAATCATTGTAATTAAGGAAATAAAATTAATTTTGTCATGAATTTTTAAAGATTAGTCAACTGAATTAATGATATTTTTTAACGGATTCATTATAAAAATAATTGAACGTAATTAATGCTGTTAAACTATTTTGTTCTTTTGTATTTATTTTAGAATATCTAGTTATTAATGCAATAAATTTGGAATATTTATAATAAGTGATGGTTATTCATTTTTTTACGCATTAAAACATTAATTAAAATATAATTTTATTATAGCTATGTAATTTCTTTTTTTTTTGAACAGGAGTACGCCCTTGAATGAAATTATAAGTAATTAAAATTTTAGAAATTTTATTTTCTAAAGTTTAGTAATTAAATTGTTAAAAAAAAGTCAAGCATTAAATAAATTTTTTTCTACAAATTAAAGTTGAAAAATACGTTTATTTAAATTTAAATTTTTAAATACAAAAACACATAAATGCGCGTGATTATTTAAGGAATAAAAGTAAATGTAGGAAAAAGTCATCAAAATGCGTTTATTAATTTGTAATGTGAGAAGTTATGATTTTTAATCACTCTTTTAATTTATTTATTTATTATTAAATTCGCAGTGTAATATGTTTCAATACGATTGCTCAACAATATTTTTGGACAATTAGTAAAGAAGCAAAACGTATAAAGAAAACCAATAATAACAACAGCATAAAATAGAATTGCTAAGCAAATTAAATAATGTCGTTAAAACTAAAATCTGGCGATCACATTTGACTAATTTATGTAAATTTGTGATGCCTCATAAATTTTACCGTCATACAAATTTCATAAAATTCAGAATTATTTAGGTTGTGAATTGGATAACTTCGGAAAAATCAACATCCGAGAAACATGTAAATTCTTTTAGAGACTTCCCATTAGACCGAAGATGCTTGTCAATGTAATTAATTCAATGTAACTACTTAATAATGCAGTAAATTTGTAATATTTGTAACAAATGATCGGAATTAATTTTGTTACGCATTAAATCGAAAGTCAATTTTTTTTTTACAGTTAACGACCTTCTCGAATGTAAGTGAACGTAATTTTTTTTTGGTTACACATTTTTTTTTGAAACTGGTTACAAAATTAATTGTAATGTAATTACAATAATGTTGTTTCCCTTTTTGATAAACAATAGTAAAAAACATTCAAGAATTAAAATAATTTTTTTTTATAAATTAAAGTTTGATAAAGACCTTGATTTAACATTTTGAATTTTAAACATAGGAAATGCGTGTTATTATTAATTAACTAAAATTTAATATAGAAAAAAATCATTAAATGCGTGACTATGTATTGTTTTTATAAAAAAATGATTGAGCTATACTAATCATTGTTTTTACCAATGTCTAAAAATAAAAAAAATCAAAAATAGTTCAAGTTTATGTGATGCAGCCCTTAAGAAACAAAACAGATCGTCATAATAGTACTGACAAAGGAATTAGGTTAATCATAGTGAAGAACAGAAACAAAGTTCATCAAAATTTCACTACAACTCAAATGCTAAAGTTGCTGGAATTTATGAAGACAATTGGGTCTTCATTCTATTAAGGTGAAGACAACGATCTGGGAGTGTTACTTAACCATTAAATCTTGTTCAAATAGCTGCTCGATAAAAAATTCTGGTTGGACCAAATATTGCAGCTATATATCTGTCAGTAGTGCCTACATCGGTGAACAACATATATTTTATTTATTTTTTGAAAACTGAAATGTTTATTGAATGGAGAAAAAACGATGGGAACATCCTTTCCCATCTAAGGATTCCAATTCAAAGGGCTCAACACACTGAGACCCGCACCACAATGAATTGCTAAACAACACAAAAAAAGGGAGCACCAACATACCCAATGTGCTTCCAATCCTATTCTCTAGGATAAACAGGGTGCTGAAAAAATGGTGTGTGATCAAACCCACCATTAACATGAACAGCACCAGAACCCACTAATTGAATACAACCAGAATGATAAAAACAAGAAATAGAAACATAAAAATCTCCCCACTGTTTTGCTCGGATTAGCCACAAAAGAAATATTTTATAAATTAAGAAATAACTAAATAGTAAATTTGAAAACACTAATTTGGCAATGAAAAATTGTACACGCAACATACCTGGGTGCGTCTTTACTTTCCCAAGCGGAATCAAAACCACTGCTCTGTGTGCACGACCAGTGGAGACGAAATCAATGTATTCGTCTACAAAGTTCCTTATCAAAGCACATTTTATTTTCGCTCTACAAAATCAAATAATGAAATACATTAGACTTTTCGGTCTAAAAAAAAAGATTGAAATTATTTTCACATCAAGGCCAATACGGTTACCCTGCTACAGAAAGCTCAAATTGAACGATCTTCTCGACATTTCCGTGAACATTGTATTCTTGAACTCTTCCAACTTTAGTTAAATCTCCAATTACATCTATAATTTTTAAAAATCAGAAAAATATAGAATAAATGTAAACATAAAAGAAAAAAAGAATTAACAAAGTCTCACCGATTAAACAGTTGTAGCCGACATCTAGGTTTAGGACATCGGGTAATCGGATAAAAGAGTAGGGTGAGCGACTTATGGGAAAATCATTAATTTGATGGAACCAAGTATCATCCCGGAAGTTGAGTTAAATTCCATAAAGCATTTAATGTCTTTTATGATTTTATATAAGAAAATTAATATAATTAAGTAATTTATATAAGGAAATTGAAGAAAATAAATAATTAATTTTGAAAATTAATTTCCTTACATAAGACTTAGCTACCGAATTTAAAAAGTTTTTAAATTTTTTAAATTTTTTTTATAATTTAAAATTTGAAATTATTTTACAACAAAGGAAAAGGAGATTCATGTCATTAAATTTTTTTATATAATGAAATCGATTATTTAATACGTAATTAATTATTTAAATGTTTTTTTTTCCAGTTTGAAAATTGAAATTATTTTAAAAGAAAGAAAACGTGTTTCACGTAATTAAATGTTTTATATAAGGAAATAGAAGGAATTAATCAATTAATTTTGAATAATATTTTCCTTAAATAAATAGTCAACACATTAAAATTTATTTAATTATTTTAAATTTCCTTATTTATAAAAACTTTTTTTTTGAAACTGCTTATTTATAAAAACTGAAAATAGCATTTATTCCATAAAGCATTTAATGTCTTTTATGATTTTAAATAAGGAAATTAATATAATTAAGTGCATTAAAATTTATTTAATTATTTTAAATTTCCTTAATAAAAAAAACCGAAAATAGCATTTATTTCATAAAGCATTTAATGTCTTTTATGATTTTAAATAAGGAAATTAATAAAATTAAAGGTTTATATAAGGAAATTGAAGGAAATAAATAATTAATTTCGTAACATATTTTCCATAAATAAATAGTCAATGCATTAAAATTTATTTAATTATTTTAAATTTCCTTATTTAAAAACAAACGAAAATAACATTTATTTCATAAAGTATTTAATGTCTTTTATCATTTTAAATAAATAAATTAATATAATTGAGTGGTTTATATAAGGAAATTGAAGGAAATAAATAATTAATTTTGAAAATATTTTCCTAAAATAAATAGTCAAGACATTAAAATTTATTTAATTATTTTAAATTTCCTTATTTAAAAAAAATGAAAATAGCATTTATTTCATAATGTATTTAATGTCTTTTATGATTTTAAATAAGGAAATTAATATAATTAAGTGGTTTATATAAGAAATTGAATGAAATAAATAATTAATTTCAAAAATATTTTCGTTAAATAAATAGTCAATGCATTAAAATTTATTTAATTATTTTGAATTTCCTTATTAAAAAAAACGAAAATAGCATTTATTTTATTAAAACATTTAATGTCTTTTATGATGTTAAATTAGGAAATTAATATAATTAAGTAGTTTATATAAGAAATTGAAGGAAATAAAAAATTAATTTCAAAAATATTTTCTTAAATAAATAGTCAATGCATTAAAATTTATTTAATTATTTTAAATTTCCTTATTAAAAAAAAACTAAACTAGCATTTATTTCATAAAGCATTTAATGTCTTTTATGATTTTAAATAAAGAAATTAATATAATTAAGTGGTTTGTATAAGAGAATTGAAGGAAATAAATAATTAATTTTGAAAATATTTGTCTTAAATAAATAGTCAATGCATTAAAATTTATTTAATTATTTTAAATTTCCGTATTTAAAGAAACTGAAAATAGCATTTATTCCATAAGCATTTAATGTTTTTAATGATTTTAAATAAGGAAATTAATATAATTATATTGTTTATATAAGGTAATTGAAGAAAATAAATAGTTAATTTCGAAAATATTTTCCTTAAATAAATAGTCAATGCACTAAAATTTACTTAATTATTTTAAATTTCCTTGTTTAAAAAATACGAAAATAGCATTTATTCCATAAGACATTTAATGTCTTTTATGATTTTAAATAAGGAAATTAATATAATTAAGTGGTTTATATAAGGAAATTGAAGGAAATAAATAATTAATTTCGAAAATATTTTTCCTTATATTAAACTTGGCTACCGAATTTAAAAAGTAATTAATTTTTTTTTACCTTTTCTTATCATTTTAAAATTTGAAATTATTTTAAAACCAAGGAAAATGAGATTCTCGTAATTAATTATTTAAACATTTTTTTTTTCATCTTAAAAATGGAACTTATTTCAAAAGGGAATTTTTTTTAAATCATATAAAGCAATAATTTGACATGAATGATATTGATATTAAACTAACTTAAATAGGCTATTAAAAACAATTTTTATTTTTAAAAATGTATGGTAAAAAGTGTTTTTGGTATTTGACTAAAGTTCTTTTTTATATATAATCTTGTTTGGATCTTGACCGTAAAAGGATGACAAAGAAAAGAAGCACCATTGGGCATATATGGGTATCTTATTATTATAAATCGCCGGTGAATGCAAAATTGTCAAATATATCAAGCTTGATTCGGCCCACAAGACAAAGTGATGAAGTCAAGGAAAAAATTGTACGTGTAAAACAAAGGAAAAACAAAGTAAATCATGAGAACAATTCCAGAATGAAAAAAATAACAATTAATCTTGAATTTTATTTGATAAATAAAGTAAATCATGAGAACAATCCTCTCATGTAGATTGAGAAAAACAAAACCATGAAAAGATACCCAAGACAAAACAACAACTGATTAAAATTTGGAATGAATAACAACTAACTAAATATTTCCATACATCACCTTAACTTCAATAATTTTATTTGCTATTCTTTCAAACCTAAAACAAACTATGTCACCGCCTCTAATTTCCATTAATTTGCAGAACATTCACGGGATCAATAATAATAATATACCCTTGATACATATCCGTGAAATTGTTATTTTCAGCGTCTATAGGACTAATGACACCATAATCCTGTAAAAAAATTATTGAAAGGGAATGAGGAGAATAGCATATTAGGGGTTAGTAAAACATGAATTTTGAAGGAATGAGATTAGATTTCTATAGCACACACCAAAGACATGAAAAATTGATTTCAGATGGGAAAAAGTACATACCTTGTATAATCATGAAGAACCACAAAATGAGATCTTGAAGCCATGTAGAAAGGCTCAAAAGATACAAAACGCAGGAGATTATTGAAGAAGCAGTGTAAGTTAAGGAGAAATCCAAATAATAGAGAGATGAATGAAGAATAAGAGTCTTCTATAGGCTTTTAAATAGAGAGGAGTGTAGGTTAAGGAGAAGGGTGTATATTAAGAGGAAAGGAGGAATGATTGCCATGTAGGATTTTTAATGAAATTAGCCAATCATGAGATGTCACGTATGCGATGATTGGACCTAGAAAAACCTCTGAATGTATATATTATGGATTCATTTTCTTAATGTGTTGGTAACCCTTTATTTTTTTTTTTATTGTAAAGGCACAATGGCAAACAACAAATTAGAAGAAAACTAAAGGCTAAGTTAAATTAATTTTATGTAAATATACTTAGCTGTAAATATGAAAATTTCTACTAGAAAAGTTTCCCAAATGGAATTGTGGAAACCCACTTTCATACGTGAGATTCCAAGACAAAGACCATAAGCTGCTGTCAAGTCAGATAAAAGTAAAGGAAAGCAAAGATATCATTGTCATAGACATGTACTTGAGTAACTCAATTACAAAAGACTAACAAGTCATAGACTCATAATTCGATCGTTAAATGATCACAAACCACTGACAAGGGAAATCAAAAGCAAATAAAACAAGCAAACTCAAAACATAGATTAGAGTAACAAGTAAAGCTTAAGATCTATTCAGTAGACTTATTCAGATGGGAATGCAGAACTTAGGAACTCCTCATCCTCACATGAAATCTGCAGATTCTTGGACTCCATCAGAAATTCAATTTCTTCTTCCTCAAATTTCAGCACAAAACCCAACTTGATGAGCTCACAGAGTTCAGGAATGTGTTCAAGATTCTCGCGCAGAACACCCTCGGATACTGCTTCAGAGAAATAAGTAGCATATTTCAGTGAATTCCCAGAAAGCCCATTCATCTTGTGGGTGAAAAACTTGGAGCCTTGCCTTTCCCAGCGCACCATTCTGTTCGCTTTCTTGGTAATCACGTCACCTGAAGATAGTGACAAACTATAGCTCAAAGTGATTGGTTCCAATGTCTCAAGGAAACTCAGGTTTAAAAGACCTTTAACAGCTTCATGTCTCTTTTCTGGTTCCATTTGTAGGCTAGAGCAAGCAAGAAAACCAAGAATAAGTGTAACAAGTCCCTTCACATTGAAAATAGTATTTGGATTAACCTGCTGGAGCTCAACCACATTCAGAAATGATGATTCTTCTTTCTGCAGAGATTCATAGATATTTCGAACACCGATTTTTCTGTAAATATCAAACAATTTAGACCTCAATGATGGCGCCAGGTTCTGTTGAGGATACCAAGCGAAAACCGTTTCATCCTCAAAAATCTTCTTCAGGTGAAGGTTATCAGGAATAAAAACATCCTCTTTATCCAATAAAAATATTTCATTGTTGCCTGATGCTGCAGGAAGTTTCTTCAAGCTTTCAGAAAGCTTCTTCTCTGGATGTAAGCTCAAATGCTTCAAGATAAACATCCAGAACATTGTACACTTGTCAAATGGCAACTGTTCCACAGAACTCTCCCAATCATTCCAAAGGGCAACATAATCGTCAAGTGAGGGCTTGTTCCTGACTTCAATGGCAAAGGAGAAGAAAGGAAGAATCTTCTTATCATATATGCCTTCAAGAACATGAAACTTGGAACCAAAAAGATTATCCGGGTCATGTATGATGCATTCTTCAGAATTTACCCACTTTCCCCCTTTGATTCCATCTGGAATCCACACATTTTTGGCCGCTTTATCCTCAGGTTTCCAGCTCTGTTGGTTCAAGTACAGATATATCTTTACAATGGTTTCATAATCAGAGAGAAAGTCCAGGTGACTAGCAACCAGGTTGCATCCTTTCTCTACTTCAACAATAACTCCTATTTCATTGAGTTCTTTGCTGTAAGATGCAATTTTAGGTCCATAAAAATTCTCATCAATGAAAGGACCGTCACTGGGCTTCAGGTACAAATCCCATTTAGAATTAAACAGCAAACACTTATGAGGAGGATGATAACCAGCATGAGTCTTTAACCAATTTCTGGACAATCTTTTTGTGAGATCATCTTCAACGACAAGCTTCTTCTCTTGCATTAGAAGTCGGATGCACTCCAGAAAAGAAAATACGCTTTCAGGAGTAATGGTGGAGGGGTCTGAGGGGAATTTCAGATATTTAGGCACAAATTGCAGACCACCTTTCAATTCAGTAACAACACCAAAACTCTTCAGCTCTTCCTTGTACTCATGTATTCCCATACCATAGCAATTGTCACTGTCATTAATGAAAGGGAGAAGAGTTATTGAAGAGATAGATTTCCACTCTGGACCATATAAAATGCACTGTCTTGGGTCCCTATAATCACCAAGCCTTGTCTGCAACCACTTCTGCTGTCGTATAATGAGTGAGAAATCAGAAGGAAATTTGTATTCAGTTGCCTTCAGCTTCTTGCAACAAGAGAGAAATGACTTGACATGCTGTGGGTTAAATAAATTTTTCGAAACCCTTTGTTTGAAAAGAGGAGCAAACTTATCAATAGCATCTTCAAAATCAACAACCACCCCTATTTGCTTCAATTCATGTTTGTAAGTGAAAATCTTCTCACCATAGAACTTATGATCAATCACAGGAACATCATCAAACACCTCAAAGATGCAGCCCCACACAGGGTCATACCAGAAACATTCACTTGGTTTTTTATAACCCAGGTTGGTCTTCAAGCAATTTGTTCCCTTCAGTGAATTCAAGAGTTTACTAGGAGTATGCAAGGACCTGACGCATTGCATTATCAGGAGTACAGCATTAGCTGACAAATGAACCAGATTTGAAGGAGATCTTAAATGATCAACTACAACTTGGTAATTTCCAGTGAAGCCAGCTATCACACCCAACAACTTGAGTTCCTCTCTGAAATCAAATATTTCATCACCAAAATAAGACTGGTCAATGAAAGGGATATCACTAATTTGTGATGCCACTTCCCATTCTGAATCATACAATACAGATCCCACAGGAGACCTGAGACCATGAGAAGTCTTCAGCCAACTTCCCTCTCTTACACTGTTGACAAATTTGTTTAGAGGCAGAAATTTTTTCCTGAGATACTGAATGAACTTGAGCATTAAAACAACATGGCTCTTGCTTAAAGTGAAAGTAGCTGCACGAGTCATTAGTTCCTTTCCAATGAATTCACATGCTTCGTCGTAACTGAACATTACCCCAACAGTTTTCAACTCCTCGTCATAACCTTTTAATCTTTCCCCGTAGAAGCTCTCATCGATCAGAGGAAGGTCAACAAGAACGGAACCACTTTGAAGAAGCTGTCCCAACGATGAGCGAATTAAGAATGACTTGGAAGGAGGCCTGCATCCATTGGCTGTAACTCTAAGCCAGCTCCCGTCTTTTATACATTTCAAGAACCTTTGTGGCAGCTGCACTCCTCTAGACTTCAGGTTTCGAATCCAATCCAAAAGCAAAAAGGCGTTATCTTTCGTTAGCGGTGTCTCTACGGCAGAGAATCCAGCATTAGGAGGAGAAATGTAGGGTATGTCAGAAGCATCAGCATGCTTTTTGAGGAATTCAATCAATTTCTCAGGACCTGTATATTGACCTGCATAATGAGAAGAACGCAAGTACTCCTTTCCCAGCTCAACATAGTTTTCACTTCTCCATGGATTAGTGACAATCAAGTCTGCCCATTTGCTCACATTTGCAGGTACAAGAACCCCATTCCTGCATTCAGTCACAGATCCATAGTTGTCCACAAGGGGCATTGAACCACATAGAGCATCGACCTCCCGACTTGATAAGTAACGTTTATTGAATGAGTGATACAAGAAATGAGCATATGCAATGGCGCGCTTGCTGTTATTTTTAATAGAATTGCAAAGGCCATTTGCAAAAGTGTACAGTCTCAAAGTCTTAACATGAACTTGATTTTCTAGCAAATCCAACAAAGTCCTCTTCTGGGAAAATTGCAAGATAGCATCCTGTGTGCTTTCTGGCACAAAAAACTTGTTGGATGAACATGCGAATTCCTTGTTCCAATCAATCAGCCACGAGCAAGGACATGACTCACTTGAATCTGCTAGGAGTACTTGCTTTGAACACTGTGTGCAATCATAAAAACTGAAATGGGACAGACTACCATCAGGACGAACATATTTAATCAAAGGAACTCCCACCATCTTGGAGTCCTTAAACATTGTTAACCAGTTTTCAGTAACAAACAACAGAAGCTCCAGATAAACCTCTTCAGACACGCCATCTACAAGATTAGAGCTCTGGATGCACTTTGCATACCAATCAACATTGACTGGTTTCACCTCTAAAAAATTGAGTATGCGGTCATACACGCTTCTGTCAAATGCAGAACTCAAGATTTTCCTCCCATCATGAGAAGACAGGTCAAGCAAGTATACTTGTTCCGATCGAGCCTTACTCAAAATATTCCAGAATTCAGGCAGTAACCTGCCAACTTCGCGAGGCTTGTAGAAGTGCTTCTGCTTCGTGTATGTCTCAATAGGAACAATAGCTTCTTCAAGAAGTTTTGCTTTTATTTGGTCTCTGACATGGTTTAACTTCTCATATGGAGAACTCTCAATAGGAAGGAATCTGAACATCTGAGTCAAACTGGAAATGGGAGCTTCATCTGAACCTATTACAAGTGTTTTAAATGCATCCATAAAAGCCGTTGGAATGCATTCAAGTATACCTTGGTTCCACTTATCATCCATGAGAATTGTTTCGCGTGACGAAGCAAGGACAAAATCTGCTTGAATTATGAAAGGGAAATTAGTGGCCATCTCTGTAGGAAGAAAGGCATACACTCCTGGTGAGCTCAATCCCCTGTGAAGCCTCTCCTGATTCGGGAAGGCTAGCGTTATAACCCATTCCTCCACACCCGTTCTCCTTTCCACTACATTTTCCACCCTCACAGGAAACTTTTGCTTCCACATGTAGTAGCTGCATTCCTTTCCAGAATTAGAACTTTCCTCCGCGGAAAGATGAAGCGTGTAAGACTCAGCATTCATATTCTTCCTCGTCACGAAGTTAATCTCACTTGAAATAGAGACAGCAGCAACCGTATTCAGTTTAGGATTCTTATTGTGTTCCCTGACAGAGAGTTGTCTGATTTTGGAAAGGAATAATAGAACTTCTGGATGAATGCTGGAGAGTTGCTGCTTCACAGCTTTGACTTTATCCGACTTCAGAGGCAACACGATGGTCGTGGTTGGAAGGGAATCTTTGCCATATATCTGTCTTATGTCTTGAAGTGCTGGCTTCTCCTCAACCCATTCAGGAACTACATAACCAAGACTGCAATGTGGACAAGGCTTCTCATTGAACCTTATCTGATATCCATTGCTAAATATGTAAGGCTGAGCAGTAACCAAAAATACACTCTTGAAACCAATTCCTGCAATTCAACCACATAAAAGGTTCCATCAACATTTACATTCATCTCATTTAGAGTCACATTTGACATTTGCTAAAGCATTGTTAAATTAGTTAAATTAGTCTTTGTTTCTTTTCTTTGGTATAAGAGCTCAATATAGTCTCTCTACTAGATGAAAGATCTTGACATCGAACTGATTCAACCAAGATATGTGAATATTTGTATAATCCATCTAAAGGTGTTTGAAATAATTTAATCTTAATAGAAATCAAGAACTATTAACAACAGTCCTTCTTGAAATTAAAGTTCAGAACATTTTTGTAGTCACATCTAAATGACAGAGTGTACCTTTCTCACCTATGTAACCACTGCTCCTACTTTCTTTCTTCGTGGACCGTCCAACACTGCAAACAGATTCGATGTTTCTTGGAGAGAAACCCTTCTCATTGTTAAAAATCAACAATGTGGCAGGAGCACCACTATCTGTAATGTCCTCCGAAGTTATTATGAATTCAAGGGCTGGACTCACTCCCTCAGGGTACTGGTTATCTTCAGCATTCTGTGGAAGTTGACAATATATATTTAGGATAGTGAATCAACAACTACCAACAAATATAATTGGATAATAAGATTGCTACATCATATATATTATAGACAGAGAGAATCAAACGATTCAAACCTTTATCCTGCTACTGAAACAACAAACATACTCAGCTTTTAACTATCAGGCACAAAAATGTGTTCCCTTACAAGGACTGGATCCTTGTGACATCATGATGTGAGCTTAAAAAATGTTTTTATCATGTGAAAACTTGGTTACTGTTTAGAGAATTTTACCCAAAGCTGAAATTATTTGGTTATGGTAGTAATATTTTATCCAAATAATTTGTTCTATTTGAGCATTGATCACTTATAGTAGGATAAGCGCTTAATCATACTTTTTTTCCAAAATGCTTGACCATCTACTCTCAACTTAATCAAGCATTGCATAAAAAACAAAAGGTAAAGAAAAACAAAAAACAGAATTGTCTAAATATTTCTAAAGCAACATTTACACACCAAAAAACAAAACAAAAATTGTTGGCATGCATCATTACAAAATCAAAACAGGATAACACCCACACACACATATATATATATGAAAAAGTTAAAAGAAATATGGTAAGAAGTGCTTACCTGAATAAGTTCCATGAGGAAATGCACATCTTTAGCATAAAGTTCAGCAGAGAGATTCTTGATGTAACGCCCCGATTTCCCGGACGTCACGAAAAACCAAAAATCATGATTTTCACAAAGAATTTTCGCCGTCCATTTATTAATCTTCATTAAATGACAAAGATCCAATTATTACGAAAGTTCTCAGCGTTAAATATAAATCAAATAAACAAACGTGCGAGTAAGGAAAACGAACGATTGATATAAATCCAATAACTGAAATAATGTACGGTGGCCACACCCATGTGTGTAAACAAAACCACCCTAGTAATCTGACAAAATTGTTTACATTTGAAAATCAACTACAAGTACTTCAAAGTAAAATAAAAGCTCCAAAAATAAAACAGCGCTCTCAACCCAATCAAGGCATCTTCTCTGGCCCACATGTTGGAAGGCTCCGGCGTCTCCTCTCCTGGCTTCGGAAGCTCAACTTTCATGTCCAGGTTCCACTGCCTCAATGCCTCCAAGCTCCACCCAAACCCTAATGGTACGGGATCCATGAGTCCCTGATTCAGCTCTTGCTCGGGTGGTGCAATGGGGGTCACCGGCTCCTCCTTCGGCACCAAAAGTCCCTCTGTCGGATTCCGGTACTCGGAAGTCACTGAAGGCTCGCTCCCCTCGCCTGACTCGTAGCCTGGCCCCTCACTAGGGTCCGACTCCGAACCGCTGAGAAAATCCATCCCTAAGGGGAGTCCAAAACGGAAGGGTGCGTGAGGAAACCGAATCTTCCCTCTGATAGGCTGAGTCTCAACAATCTGCCCAGCTTGGTCTCTTTTGAAGATGGTCGCGCCGCCGACGTACACGTTCTTCTCCTGGCGGTAGTCGACACCCTAGGCCGTGTCCTCATCAAAACTATGGAGATAAATCTCCCAGTCCTGATCCACTAGCTCCTTCCGGATCACCATCTGTTGGCGTTAAGCGCCCAAACAACAAATAGCAAATAGAGAGGGTCAACTTCTGACTCTCAAATATCTCTAGTCTCTAGCATGTTATAGACAATATAATATCATCATTAATCAACAGAACATAACTAAAAGGTTAATCACATAGCCTAAGTTTCAGTTAGTCTATGCGTCCTCACTTTTCACACAACCACCTTTCACCTTGGATCCAACACCATTCGTCCAGCAGACGAACAACACCATGAGCAAAGCTCACAACATCATGGCGTTCCTTGGAACGACCACAGCACACCATGGGTCAGACACCCACAAGTCATAACATCACGGTTCAAACCGCATTCACCCTCGCGTGCAAGTTATCCGTTTTGTCTCTAACGGAACCACTGTTCTCATGGTTCATAGTCCTAACCAGACCTATGTTCCACTAATCATAATTTACTTGCATGCGAGTAAACATCTTAAAATCCTAGTCTCATGTTACTACTTCAAGTAAATAGACAGGCATTTTATCTCATGTTATTGAAATTAAATAACATCATGCATAATTTCACTTAGCAAATAAGGCATACTTGAACTAGCATACATCAACTAACTAGTTCTATAGCATACTAAGAATTTATCATATTAACTTAGTAATAAATCATACATCATATCATCACTTAGCATAATATTGAATACTAATACTAAGCATGTTATCAACCACACTCGCATACAACTTCACATGCAGGAAAGCAGTAAGACTTCTCTAGACGGAAGTGCCCTCACCTTGGCTACGCTTTCCACGCGAGATCGAGTACGTTCGATCTAACCTTTCCGTGCGCGAACCTGCACGGACCAACAAACTAGGGTTAGAATTTGAAGGAAAAAGGAGCATCATTTCCCCCCTTCAAATATTCGAACCCCATCCCCTAAAACCAAACAATATTTCATCTTCTTCTTGTAAACAAGAAGAAAAAATACTTGAGTTCACTACTTCCCGAAGGAAGCAGAGCTTAGTTACTATAGGAATTATTTCCTATAGAGGTCAAGAAGAACTCTGGAGAGGGAGAGATAGAGACTCACAAAAATTTGGAGGGCTCTGAGTTGTGATTTCCCATCACCTGAGACTCCTATTTATAGTGGAGGATGTGGAGGTAAAAATACGATAAAACCCTTAATTTTAGCCCAAGCCCAAGGGCAAAAATATAATTTTAATTAATTTTTATTCAAATTAATTACTTTTCCACTAAGCAAGTAACAAACTCCCCTAAATTCCCTCTAACAACCTTGGCCGTCCCCCCCTTCTAGTTTGTTAGGATATTTGTTTTTTTTTTATTTATTATTAAAACACTAAACGCATGGAAATAATTTTCAAATTTGAAAAACCAAACCATTATCCTAACAAAGTTTCGGCCACTCCCTAGAAGAAAATATATCTTCAATTTTTTTTTTTCTTTTCTTATTTCCAAAATAACATTAAATCCAATTAAAAAAAATTATTTAAATAAAAACTCCAAAACACTTTATATTTACTTAACAAATAAATAAGTAAATCTCCTCCTCCAATATAATAGATATAAGTCTCGAAAATTCCCTTTTATGCATATTCTATGCACTACTCGAATTTCATGCATGTGCATGCATGCATATCGACTACTCGCGCCTTACGTAATAATTAATTACGTAATAAATTACTATACAGCCGATATAGTAACAATTTATCAGTAATTTCTCCTTACCGAATAAAACATCGTACTTTATATTATTCTTCAATAATACAAAACATAAATAAATCACCGGGTCTTACACTTGACAGCCTGGTGAAGATCCTCAGTTAAAGGGTTGGGTTTGCCGCCAATGGAGAATTTGTTGCTTCGTATCTCTTCAACATGTTCTTTTGGTGTAGCAGCCATTATCAAAATCACAGGATCAGAAGTAACTAGTACTAGTGAAGAAGCACATACACGTTAGAAAGAGGGAAGCAGAAGAAAAGTGAGTGTTGTTGCTACTTGCTTTACTTATTATTGGGAAGACAAAGAGAGAGACTCCTTTCCTTTCTTTCCTTCTTGGCGAAGTAAGTTGAAAAGACTTGGAAAATATATGGTCAATAATTATTGTTATTATTGTACGGTAAAGAGATCAGTTACTTTTCAAATTCCACAACAACAGTTTCGTTTCAGTTTCCTCCTCTACCTTCCGTCCTTCCAATAAGGAAAGAGTATTGTACTATTGTGCTTTCTTAATTGCGGATTGGAAACTGAATACAGCAGCATGTAAATTGGAGTTCAAATTTCAAAATACTAGTAATTTCAAATTTCTCCGTATCATGATATTTTACCTCCACCGTGCCCTCGGTGACTTTTGCTATTTAAAATCAAATTTTTGTTAAATATTATGTTTTTTTTTTACTTTTTTTAATTGTGTATTAAATATATATGTTCTTTGTTTTAATTGTGTATTAATCTACCATAAATTTTCATTTTTTTTATATCGGAAAGAAAAAAATTATTTATATAAATATGAAAAGAATTTATATTTTTTTATTCAACTCGAAATCTTTTTTAAAATTCACTTGATTTTTAAATTTAAAAGTTTTGAAATAAAATATATGAGGAGTAAAACTTTTTCTAAATGAATAAAGATAGAATTGTTGTTTTTCAGAATGATAGAAGAAATATAATATTAAGGCTGTGATTTTTTTTTTAAATTCAATGGTTAAATCTATGATAGATTGACAATCAAGGTGCCCACTAGGGTGGACCATTAATATTTTGGTCCACCGGTGCTCCATGATTAATCACCATTAGATCTTAGCATATTGGAATATTCTTTAATTGGATGGTCAAAATTTAATGGATAACAAAAGGGTAAAAATGTAAATGTCAGACTCTTCTTCCCCAACCACCTTCATGTGTCACTGAATCACCAAGAACCAAGAACCAGAAACCACCACAACACAACCAATGTAATCCAACCACCGTGACCCTCAGCGCAACAATACCTAAACCGTGGCCTAAACCCCACCACCAAACCAGGTTCTTCGCCTCCATCAACCCTGTGATATAATACCCTACCATAACCTCCCTTCCCAACCTCTGTACCAAAGCCTTGTGAATCAGATGCTAAAAACCCCCCTCTCAGCCTCCAACACAACCCACAACATAAACCCCAAACCTCAACCAAACAGAGAGGAGATGAAGAAAAGAACCAGATACACCACCACTCAGATTTCTCCACTGATGTTCCTCCCTTCGATTCACATCAGATCTTCCACTCTACCGGGCCCTTTGATGGTGGTGGTTGTGCGTCTCAGATGCGAAGAACAGTGGCGATGGCTAGGTGATTTGGGAAAATTTATGTTGGTTCTAAGGGCTATCCGGAGCATCTCGCACCGGGTTGTCAGAGAGATCGAAACAAATGTCGTTGTGTCGATGATCCAAACTAAGATCGTAGCACTGTTGGCGTCGTTCCTGTTGTAACCCAATACGAAAACCTGGTTCTACTCCAGTGAGTCTTTAGGCTCATTTGGTGGGAGGTTGGCAGGCTTCGATCTCACGGTGGCTGATGGTGGTTGAAGTGAGAGGAGGGGAGAATGGGAGGGAGAAGGAGAAGAAGGGGAAAAGTCTAAAATCCTCGAGTGTAAAGTCTAAAATGCCCATGGAGTACCGGTGGACCAAAATATTAATGGTTCACCCAAATGGGCATCGACAACTAAATCCAATTTCTACTCTAGTCTCAACAACCACCTTTTTTTTTCATTGTATTTTTTGGATATATTGTACATGTTATTTTCTCTCTCTCACATGCCAAAAATCCCCAAAAGCTTATCATTTCATCTTCCGATTTCATCAACTTTCAAACTCAAAACCTGAACCATTCCTATCTTCCAGCAATTCGCTTTCTTTTCTTCATTCCACCATTCTCCATCCCCTTCTATTCCTCTAACACTTAAATTTGTGTTCTAAGGGTTTTTTTGGATTGATGGAGGGAGATGGAGTGGAGTGAAAGGAAATGGAGGGAGGAAAACGTCCATCGTTTACATTATTTAAAAATTGATAAACTGGAACGGCGCTCAGTGGTATACATTCCATCATATAACACTCTTTTCCCTCACTTTTGCTCCCTCCAAATTTGGAGGGAATGAGATGGAGCAAATGAATGTTGAACCATTAAAATTATAAAATTACCTCTTCACCCTTATATTACTGTCAATTTGCTGCCTTTCTACCAATACAGTCGCATCCAATTTTTTTTCATTCACTTTAGTTGCTTCCATTTCACCTTGTTCTTTTTTTTGATACATCGGAAGTTAACAACATAACTAAAAGAAACTAAGGTACAACTAGAGAATCCTTCAGGAGAATCAGCTGAAGCTCACTCTCCGACTGAGTAATGACACGAAAACTTGGAGACACAAGGCTATGACCATCATTAGCAAGCCAATCTGCTGCGGCGTTTCCATCACGATGAACCCAATGCACACTCATTCTCCAATCCCGAGCCAAAATATCAAGAATGTCTTTGAGCAGAACAACCTTAGGATGATGGTGAACACGGTCCAGGTTCACGCTCTCTAGACTAGTCACTAGTTCTTCACAATCGACATCACACGAAACCTTTCGATAACCATGGTTCCAGGCCATGAGGAGCCCATCCCGAAGCGCTGCTGCTTCTGCCTCAACGGGGTCACCGCCGGCAGTACAGGAGGAGAAACCAGCCAACCAACCCCCTCTCATTGGAATCATTAATCAAAATAATGAATCGCTTTTCTATCATGTTCCTACATATCTTATATTTCCGAGGAGGTGTCGCAAGAAATATAGCAAAGTGCATATGCATATGAAAGCTGGGACCAAAGCCATACATAATTATCTATCTTGGTTTCGTCATGGCCGGTGAATTCCTTTCATCACAAACATTTCCTCTTGGATAATTTTGATCTTGTAGATTCATGTTGGTTGTGTGTTCAGATTTGTGGTTGAGAAAAAATGTGTAAATTAATAATTTTACCATAAGGTTAATATAAGAATGAAAAAAGTAAAGTTTATTCCATTCCAACAGTAGAATGGTAAAGTTATTCCATTCCATTATAAAGTATCCAAACAATGAAAAGAGTTTTTCATTATGCTCCATCTTATTCCATTCTGGTCCATTATGTTTCACCCTATTCCGCTCCATTATGTTATCTCAATTCAAACATACCTTTAATGTCTCCATGGTTCTTCCTTTCAGGCGAACTGGTGTGGAAGAAGCCATGGTACGAAAGTATAAAAAAAATTTGGTATTATTTTCTTTAACACTCTAACCCTTTGGGTTTTTTTTTTTTAACTTAATTAACCCTTTGGTTGAAATAAGTTTATATTAAAGCAATGCTAAAAAAACTTATATTAAAGCAATTATCATAATCAATTATTTCTTAAATATATACTGTTAGGGACCGCTTGTTGTATATGTCTATAGTTACGGATGGACATGGCTAGTATATATTCATCATCCAATATGCAGATAAAAATTTGTATTTGTACCCGCTGCATACCCACCTGGATATCCATTAATTACATTTTAAACGGATTTTAAAATATATGTGGATACCATGAGTACCCATAGTAAAAGACATATCGATATAGAAGTATTTGTTCAATAGCAAAATATTAAAAATTAAATTAAAATTAAATTCAAAATTAGACTCGTAGCCCATGCGTGAAGGCGAATACTTTTTACTTCCCATTTTTCATGGGTCTAAGAGTTTTTTTCTTTTCGTTTTTACCATTACCATTGTACAAGTTTACTTGATGGAGAAGCACAGCCCAAGGCTCAACCACAAAATCATTAGAAATTAAACTCAATATACATCACTTGTTGGAATATATATAGTTATGGATACATCAACATCTGTACCTGCTCCATTAATAAACCGAGAGTGAAATGGCTACTAAATAAACATGTGGCTACCTATGGTTGTGGATTATTTTACCCATAACAGATTT
Source organism: Lotus japonicus (assembly GCF_012489685.1). Classification (NCBI taxonomy): domain Eukaryota; kingdom Viridiplantae; phylum Streptophyta; class Magnoliopsida; order Fabales; family Fabaceae; genus Lotus; species Lotus japonicus. The sequence goes on along the minus strand of NC_080045.1, from coordinate 32,966,995 downwards.
TTATCCGTGGATATCCACAAGAGTGATAATTTTGACTAGTATAAACTCCAATAGTGGGCACAAAAGAGAGTAGCAGGAAAGGAAAATCCATTCCGTTTAGCCTGATCTCGCGCCTCTTCTTCACGATTGAATTTTTCCGTCTACATGTTGTATAGGTCAAGGAAAGTCTACTTATGAGATTGATCGACTGGTCCTCCGTTGTGGGGTCCTCCGTTGTGGGTAAACGGGAAGCCCGACTCTACGAACCCGAGGAAAGGCCGCACAACAATAATAGGGGCGTTAAGACTGAAGCTTTTTGTTGTGCTAGCAGGTTACATATCTTGTTGGGGAGTCAAAAGCCACACAATAAAGCCCAACTCTAACTGTTGAAGGCGTTGGCGTTCAGTTTGGTTGCGAACTTGAAGAAGCTTAAAGTGCACGTAACCTAAACCCCAGTTTCTGAGTAAAGCTTCAAAAGATCTTCTCTTTTAAACCCAGACTTTTGTCTTTGTCCAAAAATCATGTACAGTTGCATGATTCCCTTTATTCAACTCCTTTGCTACCTTATCTCAGCGATTAGCTCTGTTCTTTGGATGCCAGGCCAACAGTTAGTTCCTATCAGGGTCGTGGAGAGCCTTAGGCCAAATAGGCAATGACCTAAGGCCCCCACCCCAAAAAGTACTTATTTAGGCCCCAATTTTTTTTTTATTTAGGCCTAAATAAATAGTTACTAATGAATAACAAACTTTAGCCAATTAAAATATAAAAAACATGTGAAAACATGATAGTATAATTACCTATAGATAATACTGATAATTACGTGATGGAACAACTACCTATAAATAATATTGACAACAGTGAAAACGTGATACAACTAGCTAAATAAAAAGTTGATTTTAAAACTCTTGATAAATGATTTGGAACTAAAAAAATTAGAAGATTAATATAAAAATTGATATTTTATATCATATATATTAAGTCTCTTTAAAACGCTCATAAAAACTCATTTTAACATTTTCGCCTTAGGCCCCAAAATTTCTCTACACGGTGTTGGTTCCTATGCTACGAAAAGCCTAGTCTTTTCGACTATCTTTGTAACCATTGTAGATTTTGAGTGCCAACAAAAGTCAATAACATTTTATTTTAAAAAGTGAGAACTTTTTTTAAACATAGACGAACATATTTGACAACATTTGGGTTTAAAAGAGTGTGTGTTACTAGCACTTCTGAAATTTAAAAGTCTATTTATTTTTGTAATCGTATTGCTTTCTTGGTTTTTTTTCTTTATAATTTATTTTTCTCTATTATATGTGTGAAACGTATGTTAATTTTTACAATAATGACTGACATACACTTTTTAAGAGACACTCATTTTTTTTTTGGTTTCCCAAGGTATTCCCACAGCCGACAGCCATGAGACTAATCCTCAGAGGCTCTGAGATCACGTTGAGTGAGTAGGCCTCTCCCAACAAATGCTTCTCCATACGCACAACCCAGGAATCGAACCCTAGACTAGATGCTTAAGGAGCTCAACTATCTACCAGTTGTGCTACACCTTGTTGGTAAGATACACCCATTAATATACACTTTTGTGAGAGTTTTTAATCACTAAAATGTATGTTTAACGAGGGAGTCTCTGTTATAAAGTGTTATACTTGTTATTTCTCTAATTTGTACATTTGAAAAACCAACATCTAAGAAATCTATATTGATAATTAGTAGACTGCCATACTCAAAAGCATCATATATCAGGAGTCTAGGATCGTATTCCCATAGCCGTGTATTGCCTTAGGCCAAAAAGGCAATGGCCTAAGGTCCCCAAAAAAATTTAGGCCCCCAATTTTTTTAATACATAAGATATACTATCAAAATTTGAAAGAGGTAACAAAATAATGAAAAATTAGGTAATATAAATTGCAACGTGAGCACTTATAAGTGCAATGTGAGAAATGCAACTTTGATAATTATTAGTAGTAGTAGACTAGTAGTGTTTTACATCAGCAAATTTACATTTTTCAAAACACTAAAATATCAGTTATTTTTACATTCTCGTAACTGAAAAAATTAATATGTGTTACTCATAGTTTTTTTATTAATTATATATTTATAGTATTGTGCAAGTTTGCTCATCACTCATTGTTTCTTCTCTAAAAAGAAAACTTTCATTTTTCTACGTTAGAGTGAATTGTCAAAGAAGATATTTGATATCAAAGTGTTGCAACATCTCTCATTGTTTCATTCATTATGTTCCAGGTTCTATTACTAACAATATTTTGTTTATTTTGCAATGTAAAACTTTTGTAAATATTTCGCAGCTTAAAAAAATAGAGATAATATAGAAATTGATAATATATGATGTATTAAGTCTTTTTAAAATTCTTGTTAAAACAAAATTACTTTAACAATTTCGCCTTAGGCCCCGAAATCTCTATACACGGCTCTATATATAGTTGCAACATATATAATGGAATCTTATCGACATCTGATGTCTTGTGTGCCACAAAGGTGACACTCTTCCACACACGCTGAAAAAACTTTATCTTCCCGAACCACAGTGTGCTCGCACTTAGGACGACTTGCAATATTGGTTCCTTTGAATCATTCAGTAAATGGGTAACAACAATTAATGGCCAACTTGTCTATTGAAGCAGCTAGTTAATGGGATCAATATTTTTTGTTCAATTTTCTTTCAGTTGCTTGATTGTGAACTACGCAGCATAAACCAAAAGCTTTAGCATTTCTGTTTTAATCTCGTCAATTAAGAGCGGTATTCTTTGTTGTGTAATAAAAAGAAGAAGGGTAAAGCTAGAATTAAAATGCATGTCTTTTTTAAAAATTATATTTAGGTTTTTAAGCTGATAAATTTTATTGATATGAATTAATCAGTACATAAGGTATACTCAATATAAAATTGTAGGGTTAATCATCAAATTAGTCCTTGTGTTATGTATGAGAATTTGATTTTAGTTTCTTCCTAGGAATTATTCTGGTCCTTATCCCTCCGATTGCTCTAAGTTATCAACTTTCAGCTAACTTATCAGTTAGGCATGTCAAACATAACATTTTCATTTTTATTATAATTGATTATATTGAAATTTTTTTATTTTTTATTTATTAGTAAATATTATGTTAGTTATTAATTGCTAGTAAATTAGTTCATTCACCAGAGTTTGAACCCTGACTCTTCATCCGTCAATACTCTTCATTTCCCTGAGCTACCCATCCCATATTCCCATGTATAAAAGGGATGACAATATACTATTTTCTGTACTAAGATCAGGAGAGAGAGTGTTTAATTTTTTTTGATAGGCAATTAAAATTATATTGAAAAGAAGTACAAATGATACTTCAACCCAATACAAGGAAAGAAAGAGAAAAAATAAAACTGTTTACACTAACATCTACAGAAGCAAGCAATACTTCTACAACAGTTATCCCATCCCCTTCTTGAAGAAAGACTCTAAAGTAAAGACCTCATTAAAACCTTACTATGAAAATCCGCTTTTGGGAAAACCTAGTAAGAGAGTGTTTAATGAAACATCCTTCAAAAATTCTCGTAAGATTTTATATAGATATGATTCGAAAATGAACTTATTCACCAATTACTAACTAAAGTTACAAAAAAAGCCTTAGTTTATGCTAAGCACTAAATAACTAAATACTGAGCAGTGAGCACAAGCCTTAACTAAAATGTTAAGAACAAGCATTGATCAAAATGTCAGGCACAAGCCATAATAATAATCCAATCACAATGATAGAAGCTAGCTAAATCTGATATTGTTTCAATGACAGAACCCTAATTTCAAAATGAATACAAATATATTTTACAGTCTTTTGTTTTTTTATTTTCCAAGGTATCTTCACAGCAGTCTGTCATAAGACTAACCTCCTAAGTCTTTTTTTTTTTGAGAGCAAACTGAATTTATTAACAAGGAGTAAAAAGGTTCATGAGAACATTCCTCTCATGTAGAATTGAAAGCAAATCTACTAAAACTTAGCTAGCGCTATGCTATTTTGGTGTGGTAGCAACTCATGAGCGAGCCTCATTAAAACCTCCTAAGTCTTTGAGATCATGTTAAGTGAGTATGCATCTTTCAACAAATGTGTCTTCATACATACGCCCATGAAGCAAATCCTGAACTAGATATTTAAGGAGTCCAATTAACTATCTACTAATTGTGCTACATATTGTTGGAACCTCACGGTAATTCTAACTCACTTATTTATACTCACTCTCATGTTATCTCCTACGACTAACTATCTATTAACCTCTAATTAACCACTAACCGTGAGTACCTATCACACAACTGCACAAGCCTTGATCAAAATCAAGCAATAGCCTGTATTAAAATAAATAAATCTGTGAGATTACATGGGGAAAGCAAACAATAGCACGGAGCTTGGCGAATTTCCAAGATAATCAATACTTACACTTAAATATGTTTTGTTTTCAAAAATATTCAAAGGTGAACATAATTTTGAAAAATAAAATATGTTTGACACGTCTAATTAAAAAGTTAGATTAACTCTTTGGCCAGCCCCCTACCGCTTAGTGCGCTGACCGTGGGACAAGGGATTAGTCTCACAGCTGTCGGCTGTGGGGATACCTTAGTCAAGACAAAAAAAAAGCTAGATTAAAGCTGAAAAATTAGATGATTAAAAATAAATGTTTGGTAAAATTAGTTGTTCACTAAAATGATTGGTGAACATAAAAACAAGACAATGCAAACTACTATCAGTAACAATAAAAAACTGGCACAAAAAATGAGGTGTCCAACAATGGCTTACATGGTCTTGGAGTGTTAGTGTATCATTGTCGAGCCGTTAAAACAGTTGAAATTGTAAAAGAACATACAAATGACAAACTAATTTATTTTATATTAAACATTACTTTATTTACATTTTCTATATGATATTAGTATTAAAATAAACTACTACTTTTGAATATTTTAATTTAGTTCAAATTATATCTTCTAAAAAGTATAATATTACTTTTATCTTATTTTTATTTTCATATTTTTATGATGCCCTCCCTGACTAGTATTTTCTGTCTGCATCCGATCCACTTAATTTGCGAGCTAATGAATTCAAAAATGAGCACATATTTTCCTTCTTATAATAATTTTAGTATCAATTACGTCTTAATTTATACACATATATACACCGATACATTCCTTCAGTAAGCCAACACTATATTCCTTGATTTATGGGATGCCAATATACTACAGCCAGCAATGAACTCACCCATAATATGTACGTGCACTTTATTCAGTCTTCATGTATATATGAACATAAATCTTACTCAATACTGATTCTTCTAAGGGCCAAATCAGTTAGTGATAAATTAAAAAACTACAGTGAGTATCTGCTTATTGTCTTAATTTAATTCTGATTGAAACATTTTAAGAACATCACATACAGAATCAGTGATATCCATTAGGTGCATGGCGGTGTGTTCCATTTTTACACTGTTAATGAAAAAAGGCAGGTGAATTTGACATTTTATATATATAAAGAAACAACAATTAATAAAATCTCTCAATCACCTCGAGTCACATCTTTCTCTTCCTCATTTTATTTTATTCTCTCATATCAATTTTTTACTATAAAAGATTAAAATTAAATTACCCTATATACACTCTCATATGCGCCATCTTTTGTGCCTCTCTTTTCTCCCTCTGATCTTCTCCCTAGACTTTTGCTCTCTCTTTGTTGTGTTTATATAACAATGGCTGACTACTGGGGGTACCGCTTTGCTACAACAAAAAATCCACCACCTCCCATCATCACCAACACCACACCACCTTCCTTGGCCAGTTTCACTTTCAATGAAGAAGAATATAATGAGGCATTTTCTTTTCTCAATATGGTGCAACTGCTGAATTTAATTGATCCAAATAGATCGTATAGATATAGATACAGATTACAGCATGTTCTGATTCAATAATGTAATATGAATTGTGCACCTGAAAGAATTGAAGAATACATCTGAGTCTCTTGTTTGACCGTGAAAAGACATCAGAAGGGTGGAACTGCTCTCTGCACCTGATAATACGTTCTCTGGATAAACTGTCTAATGGGGCAGCAGTTTATATATCACCAGTTGAGACCAGGGTCCCCTCATTAGGCAGAGTTAACTGACCTAACCCATCATAGGACAGTTAATAACAAAAGCCTAATCTACCATCCATCATAATACATGTAATTGAATTAAATTAATAATTCACATAATTGATATTAATGACTAAACAAAATATATTCTAATTAATTGATAATGTTAATCCACATAACAAAAGAGATAATTAATTATAAATAAATCTAACATTCTCCCACTTGGATTAACATTTGTCAATTAATATAAAATATATGTATTATGAAACGAAAAATCAATTATGACAAAATACATGTAAACCAAAGAAATATAAGCTGTGCACCAAAAGTTACTAAACAAAAGATCATATCCGATAGGGATAATAATCATATGTAACAAAGGCTTATATTTCATACAAAACAAAGATGGATATAGAAAGCACAATAATGACCAGAAGTGCTATTCCATAAAATGACCCAAGCATCTAAAATGCTATAAGAGATATGATAACAAACCAACAACATATCTCATAAATTACAATTCAGACTCCCACTGATCCTAAACATCAAAAAGACTTTAACCACATGAGTTATGTGACTACAACAATAAAGTCTTAGATCAGTGAATATGTCATTATTGATAATGTACTCCAATACTAGAGTCTGAAATTTTATTACAAGGAGTCTAGAAGTTCTTTAGGTACCATCAAAGCCACAAACAAAATTTCACAATGTCTAAGTGCATTTTAGCCCAACAAGAGTAATAATTACATGTTGGCTAAACAACAAAATGCTCTGCAGAAATTGACATATAATTAATTCAAGATTTCCTAAACAAGTGACTGTAATCCATGTGAAGCTAGAGCTTTATAATAGCATGGACGATACTTGTTTTGACAAAAGGATATCTTGAATTAATAAGACACAAAATGTCAATAATGAGCAAGCACTTATGACTGTTGGTCTAAACCAAGAGTATAAGTACCTTAAGAGTGCAAGAAATCATACTCGATAGGAGTAGTGATACTATACATCCAAGTTACTTATACATTTGACCATACATAACGTTGAATGTTGGCTATGATCAGAAGCACAGTAAAATTGCATGTCAATGTGCTGTACCAACAAAATAATGTTGGCAGAAACAAAAGCACCATAAAATTGCATGTCAAATGTGCTGTACCAGACATAATGTTGGCCGAAACAAAAGCACCATAAAATTACATGCCAAATGTGCTGTACCAGACATAATGTTGGCCGAAACAAAAGCACCATAAAATTGCATGTCAAATGTGCTGTACCAGACATAATGTTGGCCGAAACAAAAGCACCATAAAATTACATGCCAAATGTGTTGTACCAGACATAATAGCCTCAAACACTTATAAAAGTGCTTACTGAGATTCAAGATAATATATATATATACATATATCTCTCAGTACACTAGAATGAGAATGAGTACCAAAGTCTCCAAAAGAGTGTTTACACTCCCACTAATCTAATATATTGTTGGTACCATTAGGAATCCATTGGAGCCACCTAGTACCAAAACACTCTAAATGGTACAACATTTAATAGTGGGATAATGACTATGCAGTAAAGTCAATGTGAGTCTGGAACTCACAATCTTTCTCTCTCCAAGGATAATTAGAAAGAGATAAAATAATGCTGAGTTATTACGAGAAGTGGTTACTAAAGAATCACAAAATAGAGCCTAATATATATAACACAAATTCTTATGAAATTTGTGATGAAACTAACCACACACTCTGCATATAAGATTAAGGAGATTATAAATGTTCATTTGACATTTCTCAACATAAATTCTCCTTATATTGTCACAAATATAAGATTTTATCAAAGAGGCAACCCATAATTTATAAACAAATGAGTGAGATTAACATCCATAATATTTTAAATAAAATATGAGATCACATGTATGTTTTCAACAAACTCACTCAAAGTTTAAGTGTTACAATTTTGACAATCACTAAACACACTTGATAATAAAGTTGAGTTACCAATAACAACAGCGGAAGCATATAGGACCTATAGTTAATCACTGTAGAAGATATGGTAACAAGTAGTCTCTAAGTCCCATTGTCACTATATATTGTGGATAAGAAACAATAGCTCAAAATCAATGAGCTAATTTGAGAGTTTGACAAATTATCTTAACAATCATAGGCAGTTCATTGTATTCCAATATTCTCAAAAGAGACTTAATAATATCCTCAATATAGGCCCCACTATAAAGTGATATCTAGTAGTTATCACACATAAGTGTATTGGTTTTCATATTCAATTAATTGGGCAATTAATTGAGTGAGAGACATAGCATAACTTCAGTTGAAAAAGATAAGAACAAACAAGTCTCTCCCACTTGATAGAGAAAAATAGTTGAGTTAAACATACCAAAATAAAACAAAAGAATACTTTAAGTATTTTTAAATTAAAAGAATACCCAAAACTATTTTCTCTATCACACAATGATCATGTCAAGCAATGTCATACCGATAGGATATATCCATTACTTACACAATGCAATATATCAATAAGGAAAAATATATCAATATATATTTTATTTAATATAAATTTGCTTTGCGATAGGCAAATGCAAATCTTTAAGATAAATATTGTCAAAATAAATTGTCCAATTAATGTAATGTATCTAATCTTATGTCCCAAAAATTCTAATACTGATAGGGTAGTGGAATGAATTGACATAAGTTAACAACGCATAATACATTACAAACAAAACCACACATTACACTAATAATAATATACCGATAGGGTACATTATCATTAATGTAAATATACACAAAACTCCATGAAAATTCTTTAAAGAATTTAGATAATATAATTTCCCCAAATTCTGAATAACTGTGCCCACGATAGGTGAGATCGCAATTACACAAAATATAATAAAGCGCATGTAATCACATCAAAGTATTATGAATAACTGCGCTCACGATAGGTGAGATCACAATCACACAAAATATAATAAAGCGCATGTAATCACACCAAAGTTTGTATAAACCATAAGATGTAATTTATATACAAAGATTATAGGCTTTAATTATATAAAGACCTAAAAGTATTAGTTCCATATACAAAGAAACTAGCAAATAGATTATACTAAAAAATATTGCTAGCAAACTAAAGAACTTTCTCCATAATTTTAAGGTCCATTAGCCCATATCATAGTAATAAAATTACTATTCAATATTTGGTTTATATAAATTGGAGTTTACAAAATAATTTTAAATTTTTAACATGAAACATATATGTCAAAATTTAACCATGAGAATGTGGTAGTCATATCACATACTTACATTTAACCGTCACTTTAATAAACAAAGTAATACCAAAGTATTACACGGTTAAATAATAAATATTTCCCAAAAAAATTTAAAGCATAAAAGAATACAAAGGTGCATTTGTGTTCACGTCATAAAAGCAGTGCTCACATTTGGGTTCATAAGAGAGTGTAATAAAAAATATATAGTATATATTTATATAAAACCATATTCTAGCCAGCAGTAAAGGCACATGAAACATATGTAAATGAGAACATCAAACTTCCACATAATGTGCCACGTCCAAAGAGAGAATAGGAAGCAGTCAAGGCACAAAGAAATAATCCAAGGCACATGCAGTAAAACAAGGAAGTTACTCATCTGTACCATTATGCCACGTCCATGAAAGAGAAAGGAAAAAGAAATAACCAAGTGACCAACAGATCTCAAACGGAGTTCCCTTCCCTGTCAAAGAACAACGACTGGCAACGCAAAAAAGAATGAAGAATAACATGATATTAACCCAATTCGATTTTTATCTTCAAGCTATCTCTTGAAGAAATTTAATGGAACTTTAATCGAATTTCGAAACAAAGTAATATCCCTATTGTTCCACCACCTACACCACTGCTAGTACTACCACTACTAGTAGTAATGGTATCATTCTCAATAGCAATTCCACTGATTTTGCAGGACAAAGCCACCACCTTTCTCCTAACCCTGTGCTTCTTGCTCCTCTTTCCAAGAAACGGAGACAACATGTGCAGAATCAACAAAAACAGTTTTTTCAAGTTCAAACAGGAGGCAAAGCATCAGCAAAAATAAGGTAAGAACTTGAAACTTTTCCTTTCAAAATGGATCTCATTCGTTTAAATTTCATTGGTACTTTGAAACTTAATCGATTAGAACACATTTGTGACTACATTAAATCAAAATCCTTACATTTCGTTTTACCTGTTGTGTAGAAAAAGCCTAGAGAAGAAAATGGTGTTCTGTGTGACCAAAGATCAACTCTCGTCTTCAGATTCGTGGGCATGGCGTAAATATGGACAAAAATCCATCAAGGGTACTCCATATCCAAGGTAACCTCTCAATCATGTTTATATATTTTGATTTGTTTTATGATTGGGAAATACATTTATATTTATCATATATATACCAATCCCTGCATACAGGAACTATTTCAGGTGTAACAGCTCTAGTTGCGTGGCGCGAAAGCGCGTTGAACGTAGCAATGAGGATATGTTCATGATCACATACACAGGAGAACACTCACATTTCTGGCCTACCCATCAAAGCTCACTTGCCGGAACTACTCGGAATAATTCGCTTTCAAAAATTAGTGCATAATGTACTTGGAAGTTGAAGTTGGCTTTTTACTGCCATCCCTTGTACCCATGGTGCTTTTTTTTTTGCTAGATGGTTTATGGTTCTCCAGTTTGTTTTATGAATGATTTTACTTTTTTTAATAATATTTTGAGCTATTTATTTCCTTAATTTTTGTAATTATATAGTCAAGCTAAGACCATCATTATCCAAGAAACTCATTAGAGTTTCTAATTTAAATTTTGGTAATGTCACGTCATTTAAACCACTTTAATAAACTCTACTCACTTTTTACTCCAATCCAGAAATTCTAAAAAATTTCTTAAATGGAGCCCACAATATACCCCACTACTTTCTTGTAAATCCAGTTACCTATTTATTTGCTTTTTTATTTGTTTTATTTTTTTTATTTTTTAATCATTAAATTTAGAAGAGAAACTTTGAGCAAAGTTTCTCTGGAAAGAAACTTTGGAACAAAGTTGCTTGCCACGTGGAGAAACTTCATTTTCTGCAACAGTTAAGAAACTTTACTTCAGATGACATGTCACAAAGAAACTCACAAAGTTTCTTTGTTGCTGATGCTCTAAGTATCCATCACTTCTTTTTAAACAATCCATCACTTTATTCTACTTCAAATTTTTATATTCATTTTCTACGAAAAACGTCACAAAATAATCAGTTAAGTTCTTTGTAAAAAAAAAAGTTAAGTTCTTTAATTTCCATCAAAATAATAAATTTCCACCAAAAAGAGAAAAAGGGTGATGCAGTCATTGTAAAGTTTTTCACACCGTCAACAAATTAGATGGTAAAATGTGACGTCAATTAATGAAAGTAAATAAAAAATAGATTTTCTCACATCCTTGAAATTTGATTGGTTGACGGGGTAAAAAAACTTTACAGCATTAGAGCATAAAAATTAAAATCATTTGAAAAAAATTACTTTTTTCGCAATTTCAAACCCTAATCTCATATTATACAAAATCCTTCCAAAATTAACAAAATTTCTTGCACAAACTGAACACATCATAAACACTAACATTTGAAAAGAAATGAAGAAATTACTCACCCCGTTAAAGTTTGTGAGAATAACACTTAACTCCATTCTTATTTAAAATACGTACCCCAATAATAATCTCAGAATTACCACTACACCATTTTGTGCCTCTAGCAACACATTTTTTGGCAACAAGTCTAAAGTGTTGCTTAAAATAGAATAGCTAACACTTGTTCAAAGTTGCCATAAAATTTGTGTAAGACCCAGGATTTTAGAATTAAATAAATAATTAATTTCCAACTCACGCATAGGATTTTGTGTAAGCGTGAGAGGAACTTGACTTGTGGTTGATGTTTGGATTAGTATTATGAAGGATAAAGTTCAGGAAATGACTAAGAATAGTACTATAGTCGCTATAGGTTATAGCACGAGCTTTATTCACTTCCGCCTTAGGGCGAAAGCGTTAGTAAAAGGCTAATCCGCTCTTAAAGCACTGTAGAAGCGGAATTCAAAAATATTCAGAGGATTATAAGAATTTCTCTTATTCCTTTCCCTGACGAGTGTTTTGACACGAAACCCTGGAATGTACGAACGATCGATTTCAATTCTCAGAAGTTTGCCGAAACTGAATCCCTGATAGCTCAAGAACCTTAGAGTAAACTGTCGATGAAGACTTTTTCTATTCGGAGCTTCAAACGAAGATTTCACACTCGTAGACCCATTTATTTCGATGTTTTAGACCTTTCTTCAGAAGGAAGTTTTCTCTTCCGACATCAACTGCAAAAAGTAACTTTTCGGGTTAAATCGATTAACACCGTTAGTGAATCGTTTGCTTAAATTCCAAGAAACCTGTTTCGAGTTTTGGAATTCTGTCGCCGGATTCTATCTTATAATTCACAGAGGAATGTGCAGGAAAAATCGGAATCGCGAAATTTTTATTTTCCCGCATTTTCCCTCTCCTATAAATAGCTTGAAAAACCAAAAATCCTCACCACTTTCACCCATGGAGGCCGCGGCTTGGAGAGGAGAAGGAGGAGGAGAGATTTTTGTCGATTCTTGCCTGATCGTCGCTCTGTTCGTTGCTACGCGTAGACCTCGAGGTACTGATGCTATTCCTTACCTCTGATCGTAAATTCTTTCGCTTTTCTCTATGTCTTTCTGTGCTCAAAGTTTTGAGCTCTTTGTAAAAGTGTCCAAATAACTTGATTTCTCTGTCAAAACTTATTCCCTACATTCCCAAGAGCATGAATATCTAGTTGTTTTCCGCTGAATCTCGCCGAATCGTCGCACAGCTTCGTTTTTCGGGAAATACCCATTTTCATGTAAAAGCTTCGCTTTTTGGTTCGAAAATTCTCGACTGAGCTTAGCGCCAGTAGGATTAGTTGTTATAAATGTCGTTAGGATCAAGCTCATCAAATTTATTTTTTGAAACTCCAACACTTTGAATTTCCGAGCTAAAAATACTGACCAAAATACCCCTGTTCTAGTTTTCGACCGATAATTTTTCTGAGAGTTACCCTGGCCTAGATATCGCCTAAGAATACCTAGGAATTAAATTAGATCGAAGAAAAAGTTCAGGAAACCCTATTTTTGGAAGTGGCCGAAACTTGTTGGAATTGAACCGTGTCCAAAAATAATTTTTGGGTTTGTATGGCCTGAGCCATAGCGTAGCCCTCTCTGTTGTTGAAATTTTGGCTTTGGTTTCGTGTCATTCCGAGTTTTGTAGCTCGAGTTATGCGCATTTTAGCGAAAACATGTCTTATTGTCCATTCGTGCCTAAATGTTGAACTCTAAAGCTTCGAAAGCTTCTTTTTGGGTTTTGTTAGTGTTATTAGTTGTATTGTTTCTTAGCGACTAAGCAATGATACTTTGCTTAAGGTTTAGAACGAGTTGAGCTGAGGAAAGAGGCTTTGGAGCAAGCAGTGAAGTTTCACGGCGGAGGAGGACGCTTCAGGGAACTTGCTGAGTTTGGGGACTTGCTTTTGGATCGACTGTTATGTTAAGCTTGGATGGATAAATAAAAGGTAAGGGTAACTTTGTTTTAGAGCGTCTTTGAGTCCTGCATGCTTTGAATTGATTGGCATTTGATTATGACTATTGTGTTGAACTGGGAAAATGTTTTCTGAAGGCTTCGGCCGAGTGAACTTATTGAGACGTGTGTCTCCGTTTTCTGAGAGGCTTCGGTCGTTTACTGGTTTCTGTCATTACTGCTTTCTAGTGGATAAGACATGGTTATTGTTGATACCTTGATTGTTGTTATGTTGAAATAGTGAGCTGAGTTAGTATGCATTTTGATGAGACGTATGTTTATTGATAGTATGAATAACATGTGATTATGTTGATTTGATTATTGAATTTGAGATTGTTGTTTGAGTGACCACTGAGTTGGATGAGATGTTTTGGTTTGCTTGAAGTGGCGATGAGGTGGGTTTGTCCCACGGGATTGTCCCGTCTGTCGAGGCGTTATAAAGTGGCAATGAGGTGGATTTGTCCCATGCGATTGTCCCGTCTTTTGAGACGCTAAAGTGGCGATGAGGTGAGTTTGTCCCATGGGATTGTCCCGTCTGTTGAGGCGTTATAAAGTGGCAATGAGGTGGATTTGTCCCACGCGATTGTCCCGTCTTTTGAGACGCTAAAGTGGCGATGAGGTGGGTTTGTCCCACGGGATTGTCCCGTCTTTTGAGACGTTATAAAGTGGCGTTGAGGTGAGTTTGTCCCGCGTGATTGTCCCGTCCTTTGAGACGCTAAAGTGGCGATGAGGTGGGTTTGTCCCACGTGATTGCCCCGTCTTGCGAGACGTTATTGTTTGATTGATATTGTTGAGGTTATTGATATCTGAGTTGATTATATTGTTGGTTTTATTGATATCTGAGTTGATTATATTGTTGGTTCTATTGATATCTGGTTTGGTTTAAATTGTTGGCTTGACGATATCTGATTTGATTTATATTGTGGGTTTTGTTGATATATGAGTTGATTTGTATGGTTGGTTTTGTTGGAATTTGATCTACATCTATACTGTTGAAGTTATTGTTATCTGAATTAATCTATGCTGTTAAGTTATTGATTCCTGAGTTAATTTATGTTGTTAAGTTGTTGATATCCGTTTTAAAACCATATCGTTTGATTCTGTTAAATATATGATTCGATTTCATGATTGATAAGATGAGTTGTCATCTAACTTGAGTTAAGTTGCTAGTTATTTACCATGCTATGTAATTGAATTCAATAGCATTCTTTTCTCTTTTATATGTGGTAATTGCATGGAGTTAACTCTTTCTGCTTGCTACTTGTTGTTTGGGCGCTTAACGCTATTAGACGATGAAGAATCTTCGATGGAGCTTGACCTTCGTACGAGTCAGAGAGGAGAACTTGAAGAACTGTGGAAGACTTGAAGAATAAAGTCGGGTGTAGGGTTCGAGCCTTGGGTTAGAGAGCTAACCATTATTGGTTTAAGCTTGCATAATGATTTTAGAAATTTATATTTGGGGTTTCAGGTACTCGCCTTGTTCAAGGCTTGATGTAAATCCCTTCGTAGTTGGGAGTATGCATGACATGTTTTGGAAATACATTTGAAAAGAAAAAAATATACTCGTGTTTATACATTCTTTTGGAAAACATTACATATTTATTTTATCAGATTGTTACCGTAACCCCTGAAATTCGGGGCGTTACAATTTTGGCATGTTAGTATTGTAAATTACATTGCATAACATTTGATGAGGGGTAAATAGCCAAGTTGGTCCCTGAAAGTGTCAACCGCCTTCAAGTTTGTCCTTAAACTTCTAAAATGTCTCTGTAACACCCCGATTTCGGTGGCGTCACTTTAGTAACCAAAAGAAAATACTTTAAGCGGAAAAACGTGAATTATTTTTTTTCGACAATATAACTAAAGACAAAAAGCAATAAAACTCCCCAACAGAAGATAAAAGGAACTACTATACAACTATATATACATGCCTCGTGTCGGGTGACAGAAAAGAGTAACGCCCGAAGGCAATATGTACAGTCCAAGATGAAGATACTGTGTCCGCAACACTAACCTACAAAAAAACTGAGAGCAAGTTGGCCCAGCGGCCTAAGAAAAGACCCCCTAAATCCAACCAGCTCTCTGTGATCTCCATAGGAAACCACACAAAAGCTACCGGTAGGAAAACTACCCTGTCCCCAAAACGGAAGCATGACGGTCAGAGCATCGACACAACTCCTACACTATCCCTACCCGAGGAGCCCACACTAGCACTCGATCCTACATGCTAGCGCGGTCGTCATCCGAATCTGCATCCAGGACGACTAGGTCGACGTACTCAACACTGCCCTCTCTGTCCACCCTAATGCGCTCCCGCACTGGACGCTCGGGCTCGGGGCCCGGAACGAGATCCGCAACGACAGCAGCAGCAGTAGACGGACTAGACTCCGTCGAAGCCCCACCTACTGGCAACTCCTCAGAAGGGTCCTCATCATCTGAAGGAGATGGTGGCGGTGGAGGTACTCCCAAGCCGGGTCCACAGTGTACTCCTGGAGGCAGGTTGAAGCTCACTATGTGCCTCCTCATCACTCCCTCCGTCAAGCGTCCGAATCGATCGACACGGTCCTCCATGATCCGACCGGTGTAGGTCGCACGGTGGCCCTCGGGATCGACCACCCATGCACCTGGGTCGTCTTGGTCAAGCATCTCGTACCTGGTCCCCCCTGACGGGCTGACCATGGTAAACCAATCCCCCATACTCATCTGACAAATGGCGTAGTCCGCCCAAACACACACAGCAGACGCGAGGGTCAACTCCAAAGAATTATATAATTAATAAAACCAGATATAATTATAGGATAATAAATACTAGCCTCTCAGGCTTATAAGTTTTGGGATAGCTTCCTAGGGTTGCATGTATCACAATAAATATAAAGAGCCATAAAAACAAGTAGCATGCCTCAAAAATAGGATAAACAGTTACCAATCACACTCAGCAACTAAGTTAGCATGTATGTTGCATGAAATGCAATGCTGGGTAACAAAATGCATTCCGGAAGAAGGATGGACATCAACGAGACGGCCCTAACACCAGCCACGGTGGGTACCTTCCTGCTCGCGTGTCTCTTACACCACACAAAAGTAGTCAGATCAGCAGTGAACCCGTAGGTCTGCCATTCCGTCTGCTACTGAGGACCACCGTAGTGTCCTAAATATGGAAATCCGGGTCTTATGACCATTTTGGAATCCACCGAGGTCCGGTATCACGCCGTGTATTAACCTCAAAATGAGTGCATGAATGCAAGTGATTAGCCAAACAACGTCTCCGACCTCACCCGACACGTCGCCACGTGTTCTAGATTAACTTAAAGTCTCTAAAAGAATACCCTAAGGTAAATGTCGATTCTGCGACAAAATACAATTAATCATAAACAAAAGAGTGCAACCACTCACGACAACTCTTCGAGTCATCAATGCTCTCACGAAGTCTCACGCTTCTGTGGAGTCTCACACATTCACAAAGTCTCACGCTTCAGTGAAGTTTTATGCTTTCACAAGGTCTCACGCCTCAGTGAATTTACACACTTGCACGAAGTCTCACGCTTCAATGAAGTATCATGCTGTTCACGAGGTCTCACGCCTCAGTGAAGATCCATGCTTTCCACAAGGTCTCACGCCTCAGTGGAGTATCACGCATTCACAAGGTCTCACACCTCCGTGAAGCTTCTCGGCTCATCCCTTGGATGGCTAAACAAACTGCTCCCAGAGCGAATGAGTATCAACATACCCAAAACTGAAATCTTCCCAACACTTGGATCCGACGACACTTCTCATTTTCCAAAACTAAACTTCAATCCAAAGCTTGCATCCGAGATTGTTATCTTTATTTAAAGGTTTAGAGGTTGTTTAATATCTTATGAATTTCTTTATAAAAATAGCTCTTTTTAGTCTTATCGTATTCCCTATGAGTTCAAAGTTCCCATAAACCCAAGTAATTCCCTGAGAAGGTCTCGATCCATTGGAGCATGACAAGGTCCGAACTCCGTTCGTCCTTTTAAAACTCTCTCAAAATCTCATAAAAATTCGGCATGACCTGCCCGTAATCCTCACTTTTCAGAATCTCAGGTACAAGTGGAATAGCA
The DNA here is from genome assembly GCF_012489685.1 of Lotus japonicus. Taxonomy (NCBI): domain Eukaryota; kingdom Viridiplantae; phylum Streptophyta; class Magnoliopsida; order Fabales; family Fabaceae; genus Lotus; species Lotus japonicus. The sequence goes on along the minus strand of NC_080045.1, from coordinate 32,949,196 downwards.
TCATTGAAACAGCTCAACCAAAAGACATAAACAGCATATTCCAACACATCCTAAGTTAACCATGTAGCACATAGCATGTGAATCATTTAGCACACAATATCATGGCATCAAGTACTCAACAAGTTCGGCCGAAGCCTCAGAAATCATTTCAGACATTTAGCAATTAGGTGCATAACACATAAATCAAGTCGAATTTCATCGACACCTAAAGCATTATCTAGTAATTCAGAGAGTAGCCCTCACCGGTGGGTCTTCCAGCTTCCTCCTCCAAATGTTCTTCAAGCTCTTCTCCTTGGTTTCTTGGAATCTCCTCAAACGAACCTTAAGCAAAAATCACAGAAATCAACACCAAGAGTCAGAAACTCAGCAATCAAAGAGTCCTAGGGTTACACAGTACACTACTACCTCCGTGGTACGACAATCTAACGCGTTAAGACAAGTTTTCGAAAAATCGGATTCTCCTCCCCCCTTGATATAGCTCTCGGCCACTTTCCTTAATTGGGAGGGTCGATTTTTCTTCGATCAAACTTGGTTCCTAGGTTAACATAAGCCGTAACTAAGACGGTTCTAGGCTCGGAAAAATTTTCGGATCGAAAACTGATATAGGGGTAGTTTGGTCATTATTTTTAGCTCAGAATTTCAAAATTGGATTTTTGAAAAACAAATTGGATGGGGACGTCCACAACGACGTTTATGACGACAAATCCTACTAGCACTAAGCCAAGTCGATAGATTAGAGCGTAAAGGTTGCGACTTTGGCGAAAAATGGGTATTTAGGGTAGAAATTGATCCCGGCGGCATTTCGTCGACATTTGACAAAATCTAATCCGCAGAACACGCTCAGGAGCATGCAGGGAAGAAGTTTAGACGCTGAAATCAACTGATTTGAACAGTTTTTCAAAAACCTCAAAATTTTGAACTCAGAAAGTCGCAGGAGAAATGGACAGAAACGACGATTCGAAGGAGAGTATAGATTACCTACCTCGAGGTCTTCGATTAGTGACGAACGGTGAAGCAAACGGGCAAGAATCGACGAAGATCCGGATCTCTCTCTCTCTCTAGAAACTCGCGGCTTTGGGGGGTGGGGAAAAAGGGTTTTGTGAAAAAAATCTAATTTTTCAACTATTTATAGGTTTTGGAAAAAACGGAAAAATGATTTTTTTGCGATTCCGATTTTTCCTGCGCGTTCCTCTGCGCATTCTAAGATAGGTTCTGGCGACAGAATTCCAGAACTCAGAATAGAATTCTTGGAATTAAACCAAAAGATCCAAAATCGGCATAAGTCGGTGTAAGTCGGTTTATCCCGAAAAACTACTTTTTGCAGTGATCGTCGGATGAGAAAACTTCCTTCTGAAGAAAGATTAGGAATGATGAGAGATGTAGGAGAACGCGGGTGGAATCTTCGTTTGAGTTTCCGGATAGAAAAAGTCTTCATCGTCTGTCGATCTTAGGTTTTCCGAACTATCAGGGATTCCGTTTCGGCAAACTTCCGAGAATTGGAATTTGACGTTCGTACATTCCAGGATTTCGCATCGAAATGGTTGTTTAAGGACGGAAAAGAGAAGTTCTAACATTTCTCTGAGGATTTTTTGGAATTAGTTTCCATCGTGTCCTAAAGCGTAAATTAACTATTCACTAATACCTTCGACCTAGGATTAAGCGTATGTTAGTCGTGCTATAACTCTTTCGGTTTTTCGATACATTCTTGGACTTTTCCTGAACCTCTTTCCTTCCCAAATTTATCTTAATCAAATAACTTATTTATTTTATTCACTTATCCAAAGCGTTAAAACTTGGGCCTTACATTACTACCCTCCAAAAAGAAAGTTTCGACCTCGAAACTTAAGGGTCAGTAAAAAGTTCTGGATACTGTTCCTTGATCTTTTCCTTCAGCTCCCACGTTGCATCACCGGTGTCCTTGTTCCAAATAACCTTCACTAACTCGATCTCTTTACCCCTCAACTGCTTTACCCTTGTGTCACCAATGCTGATTGGCGGTGTCTCGAAAGACAAGTTATCCTTCAACTCAATGTCATCCAGCTCGATGACGTGCATCGGATCAGCAATATACTTCCGCAGTTGTGACACATGGAATACATCGTGAACGTTTGATAGAAAAGGCGGTAGTGCGATCTGATAAGCTACCGGTCCTACACGACGAGTAATCTGATAAGGTCCAATGAACTTTGGCGTCAGCTTTCTTGACTTGATTGCTCGACCAACTCCTGTAGTCTGGGTAACTCGCAAAAACACATGATCCCCTTCTTCAAATTCCAGGGTTCTGCGCCTTTGATCTGCATAGCTCTTCTGTCTACTCTGAGAAGCCTTCATCTTTTCCCTGATCTGTTTAATCTTCTCAGTTGTCTGTTGCAGAAGTTCCGGTCCTACTAACAAATTCTCTCCATCTTGATACCAACATAAAGGTGTTCTACACTTGCGGCCATACAATGCCTCATACGGTGCCATACCTATGGTCGTATGAAAACTGTTGTTATATGTGAATTCAATCAGTGGCAATAGGGTGTCCCAACTGCCCTTATTGTCTAACACGCAAGCTCGTAGCAAATCCTCCAATGATTGGATAGTTCTCTCAGTTTGCCCATCAGTCTGTGGATGATAAGCAGAGCTTAATCTCAGCCTCGTTCCCAAAGCCTCATGAAGTGCTCCCCACAGATGTGAAGTAAACTTCGGGTCTCTATCGGAAACGATACTTGTTGGCACTCCATGAAGTCGCACAATCTCAGCTATATAAATCTCTGATAGCTTATCCACGTTGTACGTAGTTCTCACCGGTATGAAATGAGCCGACTTAGTCAGTCGATCCACGATTACCCAAATCGAGTCATATCCTCTTTGAGTTCTTGGTAATGCCACGACAAAATCCATCGATATGCTATCCCATTTCCATTGAGGTACATCCAAGCTTTGTAGCATACCCGCAGATTTCTGATGTTCCACCTTCGCCTTTTGACAGGTCAAACATGCAGCTACATATTCTGCCACTTGTCTTTTCATTCCTGGCCACCAAAAATTCACCTTCAAGTCCTGGTGCATCTTTTTCATTCCAGGGTGAATGCTCAGCTTACTTTTGTGACCTTCGTCCAGTATCAACCTCCTTAGGTCAGGGTTGTTGGGTACGCAAACTCTACCCTTACACCGTAGGATATTGTCACTTCCTACCTTGAATTCCGGGTCCTTACCCTGAATTACCAAATTCCTTTTTCCGAGTAAAAATTCATCTTGTAACTGTTGGTCTCGGATTTCTTCCATCAATCCATTGGTAATCCTGATCATCCCGAACCTCAGTTCTCCCTCGGATAATCTTACGTCCAAACTCAAATCTCGGAATTGTTCCAGCAGTTGTAGCTCCTTCACCATCATTGACGAGATATGCATTTTCCTGCTCAATGCATCAGCAACAACATTAGCTTTTCCAGGATGGTATTGTAAGGTAAAATCGTAATCCTTGAGAAACTCCATCCAACGTCGTTGTCTCATGTTCAACTCCTTCTGGTCAAACAAGTACTTCAAGCTCTTGTGATCGCTAAATATGGTGAAATTGCATCCATATAAGTGATGTCTCCAGATCTTCAACGAAAACACAATGGCAGCAAGTTCTAAGTCATGAGTCGGATAGTTCTTCTCATGAGTCTTCAGTTGTCGTGAAGCATAAGCCACCACTTTCCGATGCTGCATCAGCACACATCCCAAACCTTGATGCGAAGCATCACAGTACACTTCATACGGTTCCTCTGGTTGCGGTAAGACGAGTACAGGTGACGTCGTCAAACGTTCCTTCATTGTCTGAAAACTAGTTTCGCACGCTTCGGTCCATGCAAAAGGTTGATCCTTTCTCGTGAGTTGAGTCAAGGGTCCAACGATCTTGGCGAAATTCTCAATGAAGCGACGATAGTATCCCGCCAAACCGACAAAACTCCTAATCTCAGTCACGGTCTTTGGCCGTTCCCATGACAACACCGTCTCTACCTTTGCTGGATCCACAGCTATACCTTCTTTAGAAATCACATGGCCCAAGAATTTTACCTCTTCGAGCCAAAATTCACACTTAGAAGGGTTGGCGTACAACTTTGTCTCTCTCAACACTTGTAAAACCTGACGCAAGTGCCCTTCATGATCTTCAGCGTTCTTTGAGTAGATCAGAATGTCGTCGATAAACACCACGACGAATCGATCCAAGAACGGATGGAATGTCCTGTTCATGTAATCCATGAAGATAGCAGGTGCGTTTGTCACCCCAAATGGCATCACTAGATACTCATAGTGTCCATAACGAGTCCGGAATGCCGTCTTCTGGATATCCTCAGTCTTTACTCTAATTTGATGGTAACCCGACTTCAGGTCTATCTTTGAGAATATCGCAGCTCCTCGTAGTTGATCCATCAAATCATCAATTCTGGGTAGCGGATACCTATTCTTGACGGTTACTTTGTTCAGTTGTCGATAGTCGACACAAAGTCTAGATTTCCCATCCTTCTTCTTCACCAATAAGACGGGTGCTCCCCAAGGTGAAACGCTTGGTCGGATGAATCCTTTCGACAGAAGATCCTCAAGTTGAGACTTCAACTCCACCAATTCCGCAGGTGCCATCCGATATGGTGCAATCGAAATCGGTCCTGTTCCCGGTACGATGTCAATAGCAAACTCAATGTCGCGTACAGGCGGCAAACCAGGTACATCGACAGGAAAAACATCCGCGAAGTCCCTCACAACTGGAATATTACTCACTTCCGAATTTCCTTTACTCTCCAAGCTCAACAAAACTGAATACTCTTGAGATCCTTCATTCAGAGAGACATTAATATGATTGGCGGATAGATACTCGGAAAGGTCCGAGTCAGGAAATACCACTCTCTTTCGGCTACAGTCCAGAAGACAATGGTAGTGAGACAACCAGTCCATCCCTAGGATAACATCTAGGTTCTTGAGAGTTAGGCACACTAGGTTAGCATGGTAAACTTTATCCCTATAGGTTACTGGGCAATACATGCATGCAGTATTGGCAAGCAGAGTTTTGGCAGGTGTGGTAACTATAAGATCGAAACTCAAAGCAGTAACGGGAAGTTTTAATCTAGTAGCACATTCCCTAGAGATAAAAGAGTGCGTTGCTCCGGAATCAAAAAGTACAGTTAGGAGATTACCGTCAATCTCGCAATCTCCCCTGATCAGACCATCAACATCTTCAGCTTCTTCACCATCCATGGTGTAGACTCTTGCCTTGGCAGCAGGACGCTTCCCACGAGCAGTGTTTACAGCTGGTTCTGTCTTAGGTGCTCTGCATTGAGCAGCAGTATGCCCCAACTTGTTACAGTTAAAGCATTTGGGCCTCATGTCAGTACAAGTATTGGCATAGTGCCCAGGCTGCCCACATCTGTAACAGGTCATCTCCCTGTTCACAGTCTGACCTCCAGAACCTCCAGCAGTACCCACCATGGGCCTATAAGATCCTGAAGCAATTCCTCTACCTGCAGGACGTTGATACGGCTTCCTACTCTGAAATCTCCCTCTGCCTTGAAAATTTTGAGAGCCCGACCTCATCGGCCCTCCTGTCCCAACACGGTTCAGTCTCCTGTTCTTCATTATCTCCACCTCAGTGGCTTTCTCAACCAAAGTCTGAAAACGAGTGATCCCCAACGGTTTCACCGAGTCTTCAATATCGGGCCTCAGCCCATTCACAAAGCGCTTGCACATGTAGGGTTCATCGACCCCATTGCGGAAGAATCGAAAGTGCTTGGCCAACGATTCCAGCTTGGCAGCATATTCCGGGATGGACATGCTACCCTGACGAAGTGTCAGGAATTGCGACTCACGCTCGTCCCGCGCACTATCTGGAAAATACTTTTCCAGAAAAGCAGCACGAAACGAAGTCCAGTTCACTTCCAGGTTGTTTGCTTCCATCATTCCTCTGGCGCCTCTCCACCAGTACTCAGCATCACCCAACAGTAGAAAGGTTGCCATTCCCACCTTGGCCCCCTCAGCAGTCTGCAATACACCGAAGATCTTTTCAATCTCCTGGATCCAGAGATCCGCTTTGTCCGGGTCCGTACCCCCCGAGAACTTAGGTGGATCCTGTCTCCTAAAATCATTCAGGCCTCTGTTCTGATCCATTGTCACTTCCCTCTGGCGTTGGTGCTGATCACGTGCCTCCTCAGCAGCACGCCTCATAGCATTATCGTTTGCCTGTGCAGTCACAGCTTGGGCCATAGTGGCCATCATCTCAGCTAGTTGGTTAGCGTTCACCATGTTCTGCTAAATTAACAAACAGTTAGTGCTCATCATAAGATAGCATCCAAAATAACTATACAATATGATTAAGCAATAACTTCAAACAATTCTAAGCGAAAAATCGCTTGGCAGACAATCAATTTTTACTCTTTGCAGAGTCACACAACCTAGCACAGAAGACCTATTCCCCAAAGACTCCCGAAAGACTCGACTAAGCTCTGATACCACAAATGTAACACCCCGATTTCGGTGGCGTCACTTTAGTAACCAAAAGAAAATACTTTAAGCGGAAAAACGTGAATTATTTTTTTTCGACAATATAACTAAAGACAAAAAGCAATAAAACTCCCCAACAGAAGATAAAAGGAACTACTATACAACTATATATACATGCCTCGTGTCGGGTGACAGAAAAGAGTAACGCCCGAAGGCAATATGTACAGTCCAAGATGAAGATACTGTGTCCGCAACACTAACCTACAAAAAAACTGAGAGCAAGTTGGCCCAGCGGCCTAAGAAAAGACCCCCTAAATCCAACCAGCTCTCTGTGATCTCCATAGGAAACCACACAAAAGCTACCGGTAGGAAAACTACCCTGTCCCCAAAACGGAAGCATGACGGTCAGAGCATCGACACAACTCCTACACTATCCCTACCCGAGGAGCCCACACTAGCACTCGATCCTACATGCTAGCGCGGTCGTCATCCGAATCTGCATCCAGGACGACTAGGTCGACGTACTCAACACTGCCCTCTCTGTCCACCCTAATGCGCTCCCGCACTGGACGCTCGGGCTCGGGGCCCGGAACGAGATCCGCAACGACAGCAGCAGCAGTAGACGGACTAGACTCCGTCGAAGCCCCACCTACTGGCAACTCCTCAGAAGGGTCCTCATCATCTGAAGGAGATGGTGGCGGTGGAGGTACTCCCAAGCCGGGTCCACAGTGTACTCCTGGAGGCAGGTTGAAGCTCACTATGTGCCTCCTCATCACTCCCTCCGTCAAGCGTCCGAATCGATCGACACGGTCCTCCATGATCCGACCGGTGTAGGTCGCACGGTGGCCCTCGGGATCGACCACCCATGCACCTGGGTCGTCTTGGTCAAGCATCTCGTACCTGGTCCCCCCTGACGGGCTGACCATGGTAAACCAATCCCCCATACTCATCTGACAAATGGCGTAGTCCGCCCAAACACACACAGCAGACGCGAGGGTCAACTCCAAAGAATTATATAATTAATAAAACCAGATATAATTATAGGATAATAAATACTAGCCTCTCAGGCTTATAAGTTTTGGGATAGCTTCCTAGGGTTGCATGTATCACAATAAATATAAAGAGCCATAAAAACAAGTAGCATGCCTCAAAAATAGGATAAACAGTTACCAATCACACTCAGCAACTAAGTTAGCATGTATGTTGCATGAAATGCAATGCTGGGTAACAAAATGCATTCCGGAAGAAGGATGGACATCAACGAGACGGCCCTAACACCAGCCACGGTGGGTACCTTCCTGCTCGCGTGTCTCTTACACCACACAAAAGTAGTCAGATCAGCAGTGAACCCGTAGGTCTGCCATTCCGTCTGCTACTGAGGACCACCGTAGTGTCCTAAATATGGAAATCCGGGTCTTATGACCATTTTGGAATCCACCGAGGTCCGGTATCACGCCGTGTATTAACCTCAAAATGAGTGCATGAATGCAAGTGATTAGCCAAACAACGTCTCCGACCTCACCCGACACGTCGCCACGTGTTCTAGATTAACTTAAAGTCTCTAAAAGAATACCCTAAGGTAAATGTCGATTCTGCGACAAAATACAATTAATCATAAACAAAAGAGTGCAACCACTCACGACAACTCTTCGAGTCATCAATGCTCTCACGAAGTCTCACGCTTCTGTGGAGTCTCACACATTCACAAAGTCTCACGCTTCAGTGAAGTTTTATGCTTTCACAAGGTCTCACGCCTCAGTGAATTTACACACTTGCACGAAGTCTCACGCTTCAATGAAGTATCATGCTGTTCACGAGGTCTCACGCCTCAGTGAAGATCCATGCTTTCCACAAGGTCTCACGCCTCAGTGGAGTATCACGCATTCACAAGGTCTCACACCTCCGTGAAGCTTCTCGGCTCATCCCTTGGATGGCTAAACAAACTGCTCCCAGAGCGAATGAGTATCAACATACCCAAAACTCGAAATCTTCCCAACACTTGGATCCGACGACACTTCTCATTTTCCAAAACTAAACTTCAATCCAAAGCTTGCATCCGAGATTGTTATCTTTATTTAAAGGTTTAGAGGTTGTTTAATATCTTATGAATTTCTTTATAAAAATAGCTCTTTTTAGTCTTATCGTATTCCCTATGAGTTCAAAGTTCCCATAAACCCAAGTAATTCCCTGAGAAGGTCTCGATCCATTGGAGCATGACAAGGTCCGAACTCCGTTCGTCCTTTTAAAACTCTCTCAAAATCTCATAAAAATTCGGCATGACCTGCCCGTAATCCTCACTTTTCAGAATCTCAGGTACAAGTGGAATAGCATCATTGAAACAGCTCAACCAAAAGACATAAACAGCATATTCCAACACATCCTAAGTTAACCATGTAGCACATAGCATGTGAATCATTTAGCACACAATATCATGGCATCAAGTACTCAACAAGTTCGGCCGAAGCCTCAGAAATCATTTCAGACATTTAGCAATTAGGTGCATAACACATAAATCAAGTCGAATTTCATCGACACCTAAAGCATTATCTAGTAATTCAGAGAGTAGCCCTCACCGGTGGGTCTTCCAGCTTCCTCCTCCAAATGTTCTTCAAGCTCTTCTCCTTGGTTTCTTGGAATCTCCTCAAACGAACCTTAAGCAAAAATCACAGAAATCAACACCAAGAGTCAGAAACTCAGCAATCAAAGAGTCCTAGGGTTACACAGTACACTACTACCTCCGTGGTACGACAATCTAACGCGTTAAGACAAGTTTTCGAAAAATCGGATTCTCCTCCCCCCTTGATATAGCTCTCGGCCACTTTCCTTAATTGGGAGGGTCGATTTTTCTTCGATCAAACTTGGTTCCTAGGTTAACATAAGCCGTAACTAAGACGGTTCTAGGCTCGGAAAAATTTTCGGATCGAAAACTGATATAGGGGTAGTTTGGTCATTATTTTTAGCTCAGAATTTCAAAATTGGATTTTTGAAAAACAAATTGGATGGGGACGTCCACAACGACGTTTATGACGACAAATCCTACTAGCACTAAGCCAAGTCGATAGATTAGAGCGTAAAGGTTGCGACTTTGGCGAAAAATGGGTATTTAGGGTAGAAATTGATCCCGGCGGCATTTCGTCGACATTTGACAAAATCTAATCCGCAGAACACGCTCAGGAGCATGCAGGGAAGAAGTTTAGACGCTGAAATCAACTGATTTGAACAGTTTTTCAAAAACCTCAAAATTTTGAACTCAGAAAGTCGCAGGAGAAATGGACAGAAACGACGATTCGAAGGAGAGTATAGATTACCTACCTCGAGGTCTTCGATTAGTGACGAACGGTGAAGCAAACGGGCAAGAATCGACGAAGATCCGGATCTCTCTCTCTCTCTAGAAACTCGCGGCTTTGGGGGGGTGGGGAAAAAGGGTTTTGTGAAAAAAATCTAATTTTTCAACTATTTATAGGTTTTGGAAAAAACGGAAAAATGATTTTTTTGCGATTCCGATTTTTCCTGCGCGTTCCTCTGCGCATTCTAAGATAGGTTCTGGCGACAGAATTCCAGAACTCAGAATAGAATTCTTGGAATTAAACCAAAAGATCCAAAATCGGCATAAGTCGGTGTAAGTCGGTTTATCCCGAAAAACTACTTTTTGCAGTGATCGTCGGATGAGAAAACTTCCTTCTGAAGAAAGATTAGGAATGATGAGAGATGTAGGAGAACGCGGGTGGAATCTTCGTTTGAGTTTCCGGATAGAAAAAGTCTTCATCGTCTGTCGATCTTAGGTTTTCCGAACTATCAGGGATTCCGTTTCGGCAAACTTCCGAGAATTGGAATTTGACGTTCGTACATTCCAGGATTTCGCATCGAAATGGTTGTTTAAGGACGGAAAAGAGAAGTTCTAACATTTCTCTGAGGATTTTTTGGAATTAGTTTCCATCGTGTCCTAAAGCGTAAATTAACTATTCACTAATACCTTCGACCTAGGATTAAGCGTATGTTAGTCGTGCTATAACTCTTTCGGTTTTTCGATACATTCTTGGACTTTTCCTGAACCTCTTTCCTTCCCAAATTTATCTTAATCAAATAACTTATTTATTTTATTCACTTATCCAAAGCGTTAAAACTTGGGCCTTACAGTCTCCCGCGATCCCTGAATGTGGCAAAAGTCATTCACATTAGTCCCTGACGTTAAAAACTGAGACGACCGTTAACGGAAACAGTGACTTGGAATTTTTTTTTCCATTTGAGAGAGCTGATGTGGAAATTCTATATTTTCCTCCAAAAAATGAAATTCCCAAGACACGTGTCAACAGCCGATAGGCAAAAATGGTGGTCAAACTGGTCCCTGCCACCTATTAACTTAAAACAAAATCAAACAACCCAACCTTCATCTTCTTCCTTCTCCTCCCTCAACCTTCATCTTTGTCCTCCCAACCCAACCTTCAAAATCAGAAACCCAACTCCATTAAAGCACCAATACCAAATCCCCGCTCTCACACAACACCACCACCACCGAATTGTTAGGAACTATGATATGGCCACCAAATTCTTCAAAAATTTCAAATTTCACTTTCTCTGAATTCTTCGAAGTATATCTCTTGCAAATGAAAAGAAACAGGATAAGAAGCATTTACATAAATGACAAAACCAAGAAGATCAATCACACAATTGAATGTTAAAAAGGAAGTATACAATTCAAAGGGAAACAACATAAATCTAATTTAGTTTATTCCAATTGCCAAAAGCACTAAGTTCAATTCAAGATATTCTGCACTTCAAAATGGTACAATTATATACAATGGAGAGTAGAATTTACACAGAAGTTGTGGAACCTGTCCCACAAAGCCCCATCAAACAATATACAAATATCCTGTTAAAAATAAACAAGATTAGCCTCATGTCAAGCCAACACGATCACCTCTTCGTTAAGATCACGACAAATCCGAAACCAGCCACACTATTACAGAAACCCAACACCATTGAAGCCCCACCACCACCACCCAATCCCCCTCTACCCCCACTGCACCACATCACCTTCTCCTCCCTTGGTTCCTCTCAACCTCAAAACCAAAAAAATCAGATTTCAAACTTAAACCCAGCAAACGCCAAACCCAGACTCTTATGCGGAGTAGAGAAAGGAAACAACAGCTTGGTGGTGTCGGCCTCCAAAGCACGCACCGACACGCAGCTGAGGTGGTTCCGTAAAAAAGAGATGAAGAGGAAGATGGGTCGCGAACCCAGGATGCAAATCTGATTTCAAATTCCTTCTCTAGCGATTTCCCTCACTCACCCTCTCAACGCTCTGTTAGATCCTCTAGAAGTGAGGTGGACAAGGTTTTTGTTTGCGTCATGGGTCTAGAAGGGAGTTGGCTTGGAGTTGCTTACATCTGGGTAGATTTTATTGAATGTGTTTCTGGGTTTTGCTTCTCCCTCTTTTGAGTTGTGATGAGAGGAGAGTTGTTGTAGAATGGAGGAGAAGAATTGGAAAATTTCTGGGTTTGATATTCAATAGAGGAAGATGAACAAACATGAATTTAACATTAGAAAATATTGGGGGTTTTTCTATTTTTTTCTGGAATTGGAAAATTTTATGGGTTTTCAAGTTTGAACTTGAAGATGGAAGAAGATAATAGAGGTTTTCAATGATAGAAATTCTCTTTTTTTATGTTAGGGATTAATTTGCCACATTCAGAGACTAATTTGACGGATAAATGTTTTCTTATCATTCCAGTTCCACTGTCAGTCCACCTAGGCAAAAAAATAAAATAAAAAAATAATCCAAGTCACTATTTCCGTTAATGGCCGTTTCAGTTTTTAACGTCAGAGACTAGTGTGAATGACTTTTGCCACATTCAGGGACCGCGGGAGGCATTTTAGAAGTTTAGGGACCAACTTGAAGTCGGCTGACACTTTCAGGGACCAACTTGGCTATTTACCCATTTGATGAGTGTTGCTAAAAGTTTTGGGTCACTGTTTAGTAATTATTCATTTCCCACTAAAAAAAATTCATTCCCTCCAAAATAAAATTATAATAATTTTTTATTTGTTAAAAAATAAACAAACAACAAGTTTTCTTCCCTTTGTTCCGAACTCTTCCATTCAAATTGAAATTAATATATATTTCCTCTAACAAAATTTTCAAAATCAAAATCATATCAGAAAAAACTGAAGAAAATGAAAACGTGAACTCGCAAAGTTGATTTCTCCAAACGAACGACGATGAAGACGAAAACGTGGGAATTAGATTTCTCACCCCTCATTTAGAATTGTCACCCCATTTAAAAGTGGGTAAAAACCAAAATTGTCCCTTCGTGTTTTACTCCAGAGGTTGAACATTCGGACTCATCCGAATGCTCAACTTTCGGGCTTTGTTAATATTAGAACAGAAATCCCTCAATTCATATTCACTTTTAGAACAGAACAAAACATCAACACTCGAAGCTCTCAAGACGTGCGACCCAGAAGCGACCTAGAAGCGACAAAAGCGACCAAGAATCGCGACCAAAAGCGACCAAGAATCGTCCGTGTTTCAAAAGCGACACTGAGGTAATTCGATTTCCTTTTGAGATTAAGGTTCCTTCGAACTATTTTCAATTTTAGGTATTTCAACCGTTGATGTTTCATGAAATACGGTGAATTATGAGTTGATATTGGGATTTCCGTTGATGTTTCATGAATTTAGGGGGAAATTAGGGTATGAGTTTGATGAATTCAGGGTTTTAGGGTTCTGAGGTGCGAATTTGGTATGTTTGTACTCCGAATCTTGAAGATTTGGAATTGTTCAGGTCTTCAAGATTCGGAATAGCCTTGAATTGTTAATCTGCACACTTTGCTTTTGCATTTGGAATTTGCTTGCTTGTTCTTAGTAGTGATTATGTGCCTTTGTATCCTTATACCAGTAAAGTTACTGCATGTGTAATCAGTAAGCAAGAGACAAGAATCAAGCCCAAATAAAAGATAAGAAACTATGTGTGTTTCTACGCAAAATAAAGTAACACCAAGTTTATATATAAATATGATAAGAGTACTGTAACATCATTAAGATAATTGTAGCAGAAACTGTAACATCATTAAGATAATTTTATTAATACACTCTCTTGTCACGTTAAACAATTTATGTTTGAAATATATCTAATTTTACTATTATACTCTTAAATGTAGCTGAAGTTGGTGTCTGGACATCATATGCCGCCAATTGCTCTCCAATGGGAATACAACGTTGTAGAACCCGAGCCCGAATGGTGTAGACCGTATGAAGAGCGTTTGGAAAGATTTATGGTTGAACACACTGTTTGGATTGGTCCTCATGTTCCTAGCAAGAATGATTACATAGACATAACAAAAGATTGATAATATGATTCATGTTTGTAATGTTGTATTAGATTTGACATTTGAATATTTTCCTACATGTATTAAAACAATGCTCTAATATTGTAACCATGTATGTTTGTCCCATATTATTGTCTCTGCATTTTCATGTATCTGTCTTTGTGACAGTATCTGGTTTTAGAGGTCCGAATCTTGAAGTTTCATATTAATCCAGTACAACAAACTCTCGGACGTCTTAAAAAGGGGGGTGGCAAATTTAATTATCAACCAGTCTGAACCTTATAGTCCTGGAGAGATCCGAACCTTATAGTCATGGATCTTTCCACATCTACAATAAAGCATTTGAATCTTTTCACACATGTGTTCTCAATATCAATTATTCATTTATGTTAATATACAGGTATTTCCAAAGGACAGTGCACCTCCACCTGGAAGCTTCACAAACATAACAAAAGATTAATATTAGTTATTTATTAATTCTATATTAAGGACTATTTGTGTAACTTTTGAAATGCTTAACTTAGATTATGTATTGTTATTTTGCTTCACATTTCAAATGCTTAACTTTGATTATGTATTGTAATTTTGTTTAAATTGGATTATGTAACTTTTCAATTTTAAAGTCATGTTATTTTTGCTGCAATTGGACTAAAGTCATGTTATTTTAACTGTAAGTAAAGCATTCGAACGTATAACTCCCGGACGGGTTTCAAAACATCAACAACTGTACTGGTGTAGAGGTTTAAGTCCCGGAGGGTAGTCCAGACATTTTTTTAAAAAGGCTGGGGTGGCAATTCTAAATGAGGGGTGGGAAATCTAATTCCCCGAAAACGTGAGCTCGTGAAGACGAAAACGGAAGCTCAGTCTCTCACTCTCGCTCTCCTTCTTGCTCTCACACAGTCGCACGAAGCTTCAAGGTCTCGCACAATCACAATCGCTTTCTCTCTCGCACTCTCTCACAGATCCAGGGTTTGTCTCTCGTTCCTCTCCCCAACGAAAGGTATTCCTGGCCCATCTCTCTTTCTCTGAATCACTCACTCACTCTCAATCACTCACTTTCACTCACTCTCCCAATTCAGATGGTTTCAATTTGATTCTAGGGTTTGGAACAATTTTAGTTTGATTTTAGGGTTTATTGAAATCATTGCTTCTTTGATTATTTGATTGAATGGATATGAGTGTTTTAGTTTGATTGAAGGTCAATGGATCAAGGAACCATGTCTGATCTGGTTGTAATGTTTTTAAATGTAGGTGCTGGTCTTCCTGTGATAGCATCTGTGAATCGCATAATCTCTTTTGGTGATCCTATTCATCGCATTATTGGGAATTTGAGTGGTATAATCTCCCTTTCTTCACTGTATGGTTAAATTTTTCAGATATTATTATTTGGTGCTTGATCACGGCATTGTTAGTAGGGACTTTGTATGCTAGGTATTTGTATTGATATTGGATTGGATTTTATGCTGCATACTCTTACTAAAAGTCTGGGTTACACTGAACCGGGTTAGTGACTGCTACATTTGAGTTTGCATTATTGATATATGAAGCCTATTGATATGTATGATTTCTGTGGGGAAAACTTGACATTTAAGTGTACCTTTTAGTTATAGAAAGAAAATAAGATCTATAATAATGTAGCTTATTATAAAGGGAAAGCCAGAATTCTACTTGCTTTTATACTTGCATTTGGTTAAATACAGTACTACTTCATAGGACCATTTGATTAATGTAGCTTATTCTAGAGTTAGAATCAGGTACATATGTCATTCCTTGTTTAATTGGACTTTTGATTTTTCTGTATGCTTGTTCTTATACTTGGATAACTTCCACTAAGTGGCATATACTGCAAACCATTATGTATACAATTAAAGAATGTATTAGAATCTGATTCAGTTTATTTGAAACCATGCATTTCAGAGGCAATGCAAATATGCACTATTCAAATGGAAAGAAGTATAATGTGTTTGGATACAAAGTTATATTACACATAATCTCCCCCCCCATTAACTATAACCCATGCAGTTTCTTCTTCTTATGTGTAAACCTACTGAACTTTCAAATATATAAGTAGTTGTTGTATTGTACATTGCTCTGTTTGGAAGCACATATATTTCAAAATAGTACATATTTCTTGTTGCATCACCCACATATTTCTGAAATACTAGTTTTGAAAAATGAGAAGTGTCGTCGAATCCAAGCTTTAGGGAAATTTTAAGTCCTGAGTATGTTGATACTCCTTCGCTCTTTGAGCAGTTTGTTTAGCCATCCAAGGGATGATCCGAGAAGCTTCACTGAGGTGTGAGACCTTGTGAATGCGTGAAACTTCACTGAGGCGTGAGACCTCGTGAAAAGTATGGATCTTCACTGAGGCGTGAGACCTCGTGAATAGCATGGAACTTCACTGAAGCGTGAGACTTCGTGCAAGTGTGTAAATTCACTGAGGCGTGAGACCTCGTGAGAGCATAAAACTTCACTGAAGCGTGAGACTTCGTGATTGTGTAAGACTTCACTGAAGCGTGAGACTTCGTGAGAGCATTGATGACTCGAAGAGTTATCGTGAGTAATTGCACTCTTTTTATGATTAATTGTATTTTGTCGCAGAATCGACTTTTACCTTAGGGTATTCTTTTAGAGACAATAAGATAGTTAGAACACGTGGCGAAGTGTCGAGTGAGGTCGGAGACGTTGTTTGACTAATCACTTTGCACACTTTGCATTCATGCACACATTTTGAGGTATTAACACGAGACGGACTTCGGACCTCGGTGGATTCCAAAATGGTCATAAGACCCGGATTTCTGCGTAAGAACACTGCGGTGATTCTTAGTAGCAGACCGAAATGGCAGGCCTTCGGGTTTTATGCTGATCTGGCTACCTTGTGTGGTGTAAGAGGCACGCGGGCCGAAATGGTCCCACCGTGGCTGGTGCTAGGGCTGATCCGTTGATGTCCATCCTTCCGGAATGCATTTGGTTAACTGGGTTAACCGGCATTTGCATTTCATGTAACATGCATACTGACTTAGTTGCTGAGTGTGTTTGATACTTGTTAATCCTATTTGACGCATGCTATTTGTTATTACTGTCGTTTATATTCATTGTGGAATATGCAACCCTAGGATGCTATCTTTAACTTATAAGCCTAAGCGGCTGTCTCTTATCTGTACCTATTGGGATTATTATTTACATAATTCTTTGGAGTTGACCCTCGCGTCTTCTGTGTGTGTTTTGGCGGACTACGCCCTTTGTCAGATGTCTTTAGCGGATTGGTTCACGATGGTCCACCCTTCGGGGGGGACTAGATATGAGATGATAGATCAGGATGACCCCGGCGCGTGGGTGGTCGACCCCGCTAGCCATCGAGCGACGTACTCGGGGAGGATCATGGAGGATCGTGTCGACTGCTTAGGACACTTGACGGAAGGAGTGCTGAGGAGATGCACTGTTAGCTTCAACTTGCCACCTGGCGTGCACTGCGGACCAGGAGTAGAACCACCACCACCGCCACCACCGTTATCTTCGGATGATGAGGACCCCTCCGAGGAGGAGCCGGTGGGAGTGACTTCTTCATAGTCTAGCTCACCTGCCGTTGCTATCATTGATGATCTTGTCTCGGGCCCTAAGCCCGTGAGGCCAGCACCGGAGCGCATCGCGGTTGCGAGAGGAGGACGGATAGTGTTTATAGACTTGGTCGTTCTGGATTCAGATTCGGACGACGATCATGCTAGCACATAGTTTTGAGTGCTGGTGTGAGCTCCTCGAGATAGGATTAGTGTAGGAGTAGAGTCTTAGCTCTGACCGTCATAGTTTTCTTTGGGGACAGGGTAGTTTCCCGCCTATAGCTTTTTGTGTGGTTCCTCTTCGGGGATCACAGAGAGTTGGTTGGGCTAGGAGGTCTTGTTTTAGGCCGATTGGGCTAACTCATTCTCATTTTTGAAGGTTTGTGTTGCGGACACTTAACCTTTCCTGTTGGTTTGTACATATTGCCTACGGGCGTTACTTTTCTTACTTCCCGTCACTGGAGGTTTACTCGTGACGTGGTTTGCTACTTACAGCGGGGGCTGTAATTATTATTGTATATTAGTTCTGTTATCTTCTGTTGTCAAGTTCTATTTCTTTCAGTCCTGTTGCTATTATCGAAAAAAAAATATTCACGTTTTTCCGCATTAAGTTTCTTTTGGTTACTAAAGTGACGCCACCGAAATCGGGGTGTTACATTGTGGTATCAGAGCTTGTCGAGTCTTTCGGGAGTCTTTGGGGAATAGGTCTTCTGTGCTAGGTTGTGTGACTCTGCAAAGAGTGAAAATTGATTGTCTGCAAGCGATTTTTCGTTTAGAATTGATTGAAGTTATTGCTTAATCATATTGTATAGTTATATTAGATGCTATCTTATGATGAGTACTAACTGTTTGTTTAACTTAACAGAACATGGTGAACAGTAACAAATTAGCTGAGATGATGGCCACTATGGCCCAAGCTGTGACTGCACAGGCAAACGATAATGTTATGAGGCGTGCGGCTGAGGAGGCACGTGATCAGCATCAACGTCAGAGAGAAGTGACACTGGACCAGAACAAAGGCCTGAATGACTTCAGGAGACAAGATCCACCAAAGTTCTCGGGTGGTACTGACCCGGACAAAGCGGATCTCTGGATCCAGGAGATCGAGAAAATATTCGGTGTATTGCAAACTGCTGAGGGTGCCAAGGTGGGCATGACAACTTATCTGCTGCTCGGTGATGCTGAGTACTGGTGGTG
This sequence comes from Lotus japonicus, assembly GCF_012489685.1. Classification (NCBI taxonomy): domain Eukaryota; kingdom Viridiplantae; phylum Streptophyta; class Magnoliopsida; order Fabales; family Fabaceae; genus Lotus; species Lotus japonicus. The sequence continues at coordinate 32,930,654 of NC_080045.1, read as the reverse complement.
AGGCACCAGGGGGATTATGGAAGCTAATCATGAGGAGATCAACTGGAACTCTTTTCGGACTGCGTTCTTGGAAAAGTATTTTCCAACTAGTGCTCGGGATGAGCGGGAGGCACAGTTTCTGACACTCCGTCAAGGAGGTATGTCTGTACCAGAATTTGCTTCCAAGTTGGAATCTCTAGCGAAGCATTTTCAATTCTTCAACGATCATGTTGATGAGCGCTACATGTGTAAGAGCTTTGTTAATGGACTGAGGCCTGATATCGAGGACTCGGTGAGGCCATTAGGAATCATGCGCTTTCAGTCGTTGGTTGAGAAGGCCACAGAAGTGGAGCTGATGAAGAATAGAAGGTTAAACCGTGCTGGAACTGGAGGGCCGATGAGGTCGGGCTCTCAAAATTTTCAAGGCAAAGGGAAATTTCAGAGCAGGGGGCCGTATCAACGTCCTGCTGAAAAAGGGTTTACTTCAGGATCTTACATACCCATGACGGGTACTGGTGGTGGTTCTGGAGATCAGACTTTGAACAGGGAGATGACCTGTTTCAGATGTGGGAAATCGGGGCACTATGCTAATGCTTGTCCCGACACGAGGCCCAAATGCTTTAATTGTAACAAAATGGGGCATACTGCCGATCAGTGCATAGCACCCAAGACGGAACCAACTGTCAACACTGCTCGTGGAAAGCGTCCTGCTGCTAACGCAAGAGTCTACACCATGGATGGTGAAGATGCTGAAGGAGTCAACAGTCTGATCAGAGGAGACTGCGAGATTGACGGTAATCTCCTAACTGTACTTTTCGATTTCCGATGCAACGCACTCATTTATCTCTAGAGAATGCGTGACTGGATGGAAACTTTCTATTACTACTTTAAGCTTCGATCTTATAGTTACCACCCCTGCCAAAACTCTACTTGCTAATACTGCATGTACGTAATGTCCGGTAACATATAAAGATAGAGTCTATCATGCTAACCTAGTATGCCTAACTCTCAAGAACCTAGACGCTATCCTAGGAATGGATTGGTTGTCCCACTATCATTGTCTTTTGGACTGCAACCGAATAAGAGATTTAGTGGTGTCAGCATTTACGATTGTAGTAAAATCTCGGAAAGTTGAAGGATGGGATGACGAAATGACTAGTTAAGTCCCTTGAGGTATAGTTATGACTTGATCTTCTAGAGGTTAAGTCTCGATTTATGCGAAGTGTTAGGGATTTCAGTGAGTCTAAATTGGTTTGAGTGAGGAAGGTTTTGAGGACGAAGACGACAATAATGGATTGTTAGATATTAAGAGGATGATTAGCTTATGAGTTGTTGATGAATTTATGATTAAGGGAATGAGTCTTGTCATGCACGAGGTATTAAGACTCAATGTCGAGTTTTAATTTGAATGGTGACTAAGTAGAAGATTGACTTCATGGTGCGAATGAGGATAGTTACGAAGTTGGAAGTGACGTTAATGGACTAGTAGATTCCAAAGGAATAGTTCATCTAGGAGTTAACAAGCGATCGAGTTGAGTTTTGGGTCATGAGTGAGGATCAGGAGGACGGGTTGAACATTCACTCTGAAATGGCAGAGGTATACCGAGTTTAAGCAGAATTTCGGACGAAACGAAAGAAAAGGAACAAGTGGATTAGACTGTGCGAGTGCACGGAGTGCCAACTAGTATTATTTCCAAACGAAGACCCGACACAAGTGGTCGAACCGGACAATATAGAGCTGAAAGATGATATGTCTGTTGAGACGTCGTTGGTCAACCTTGGGACTAGAAGAGTGAAACAATCGAGAAGAAAGCAGAGTGCTTTAGTGAAAGTTATTTGGAACAAAGACACAGACGGTGTTATATGGGAGTTAGAGGAAAAGACCAAGGATCAATATCCAGAACTTTTGCTGAACCTTAAGTTTCGAGGTCGAAACTTTCTTTTTGGAGGGTAGTAATGTAAGACCCAAGTTTTTAAGTTTATGCCAAGTGAATAAAATTCCTATTCACGATTAGGTTTGATGTATCGTGAAGGAAAACCTGAACAAGAGTTTATCGAAAGGAATAAATTTGTGAAGGAGAAAGTTCAGGAAAAGTCTAAGGATTGCATCAAGGTCGATAAAAGTTATAGTACGATCGATATACGCTTAAACCTAGGGCAAAAACACTAGTAAATAGCTAGTTTACACTTAAAGACACGATGGAAACTAATTCCAAAAATCTTCAGAGAAATGTTAGAACTTCTCTTAATCCTTATATGACAATCGTTTCAAGGCGAAACTCTAGAATGTACGAACGTCCGATTCCAATCATCGGAGGTTTGCCGAAACTAAAACTCTGATAGTTCAAGAAACCTAAAATCAACAGACGATGAAGACTTTTTCTATTCGGAGCTTCAAATGAAGATTCCACACGCATACACCCATTTCTCTTGATGTTTTCAATCTTTCTTCAGAAGGAAGTTTTCTCTTCCGACATCCATTGCAAAAAGTAACTTATCGGGTAAAATAGATTTACACCGACTTTGCATTATGCACCTAAAATCCAAGAAACCTCTTTTGAGTTTTGGAATTCTGTCGTCAAAACCTATCTTAGAATTCACGGAGAATGAAGCCGGAAAAATCGGAATCGCGAAACTTTCATTTTCCGGCGTTTTTCCATCCTCTATATATAGCAAGAAAATGAGAAAAATTGCAAAACTTACCCATTTTCTTCCCAAGAGGCCGCGAGTTTGAGAGGAGAGGAGGAGAAGAAGATTTTCGCCATTTCTTGCTTGATCGTCGATTCAACAGTTGCTACTTGAAGGTATCGAGGTATAGTCGCTAATCCTTACCTCTGATCGTCGTTTCCGTAGCTTTTCACTATGTCTTTCTATGCTCTTAGTTTTGAGGTTTTTGCAAAACTATCCAGATAACTTCATTTTTCTATCTAAACATCTTCCCTACGTGCCCAAGAGCATGTTTAGCGAATAATATTACGCCGATTCTCAAAAAACTACCGTCGAGTTTCAATTATGCTTCAAATACCCATTTTGGGACAAAGTTTCGTCCTTCGGGCTGAAAACTATCGCCTTAGCTTAGTGCTAGTAGGATTAGTCGTCATAAACGTCGTTGGTGACGTCCCCATCCAATTTGCTTTCCGAAATTCCAATTTTGAAATTCTGAGCTAAAAATATTGACCAAAATACCCCTGCGACAGTTTTCGATCCGATAATTTTTCCGAGTTTAGATTAACCTTAGTTACGACTAATAATAACCTAGGAACCAAGTTTGATCGAAGAAAAATCGACACACACAATTACCATGTGTGGCCGTGAGCACCCTAGGAGGAGGAAGAAAATTCTTTTTTTCGAAAACTTGTTCTTTCGCGCTAGATTACCATACCTCGGAGTATATGCTACTTCGTGTAACCCTAGTATCTATTGTTTGCTGAGTTTCTGACTCATTGTGATTGATTTCTGTGGTTTTGCTCTAAAGGTTCTTTTGCGGAATTTCCCGAAGAACAAGGAGCTGATTGTGAAGGAACGTTCGAAGAGAACCCTGGAGAATCTACAGGTGAGGGCTTCTCACGGAACTATTAGCTAATGCTTAGGTGTCGACGTATTCGACTTGATTTACTGTTTATGCACTTGTTTGTGTTTGACTGGGAAAATGTTTTCTGAGGCTTCGGCTGACAATGCAGATGATTCATCTACTGACTGTTTTTGAGATTGAATTACATGGTACGTGCTAAATGGTTAATCTAGGATGTGTGATATTTGCTTTATATGCTAAGTGCTACGTGGTTATTCTAGGATGTGTTGATATATGTGACATGTTTGTTGACTGTGCTGATTTAACTATGTCATTTCACATATATCTGTGGTACTGAGGAGCGAGAATAACAGGCAGGTCATGCCGATTTTATTTTGAGATTTTGGAGAAAGTTTGATAGGACGAACGAAGATTCGGGCCTTGTTATGGTTGTAGTGGATCGAGACATTCTCGGGGAGTTAATTGGGATTATGGGATCTTGAAAACTCATAAGATTTGCGATAAGACTAAATGGAAACCACTTTATAAGGAAAATTCATAAGATATTAAACAACCTCTAAACCTTTAAATAAAGATAAGAATCTCGGATGCAAGCTTAGGACTGAAATACTAGTTTTGAAAAATGAGAAGTGTCGTCAAATCCAAGCTTTAGGGAAATTGTAAGTCCTGAGTATGTTGATACTCCTTCGCTCTTTGAGCAGTTTGTTTAGCCATCCAAGGGATGAGCCGAGAAGCTTCACTGAGGCGTGAGACCTTGTACATGCGTGAAACTTCACTGAGGCGTGAGACCTCGTGAAAAGCATGGATCTTCATTGAGGCGTGAGACCTCGTGAATAGCATGGAACTTCACTGAAGCGTGAGACTTCGTGCAAGTGTGTAAATTCACTGAGGCGTGAGACCTCGTGAGAGCATAAAACTTCACTGAAGCGTGAGACTTCGTGATTGTGTAAGACTTCACTGAAGCGTGAGACTTCGTGACAGCATTGATGACTCGAAGAGTTATCGTGAGTAATTGCACTCTTTTTATGATTAATTGTATTTTGTCGCAGAATAGACTTTTACCTTAGGGTATTCTTTTAGAGACAATAAGATAGTTAGAACACGTGGCGACGTGTTGAGTGAGGTCGGAGACGTTGTTTGACTAATCACTTTGCATTCATGCACACATTTTGAGGTATTAACACGAGACGGACTTCGGACCTCGGTGGATTTCAAAATGGTCATAAGACCCGGATTTCCGCGTAAGAACACTGCGGTGATTCTTAGTAGCAGACCGAAATGGCAGGCTTTCGGGTTTTATGCTGATCTGGCTACCTTTGTGTGGTGTAAGAGGCACGCGGGCCGAAATGGTCCCACCGTGGCTGGTGCTAGGGCTGATCCGTTGATGTCCATCCTTCCAGAATGTATTTGGTTAACTGGGTTAACCGGCATTTGCATTTCATGCAACATGCATACTGACTTAGTTGCTGAGTGTGTTTGATACTTGTTAATCCTATTTGACGCATGCTATTTGTTATTACTGTCGTTTATATTCATTGTGGAATATACAACCCTAGGATGCTATCTTTAACTTATAAGCCTAAGCGGCTGTCTCTTATCTGTACCTATTGGGATTATTATTTACATAATTCTTTGGAGTTGATCCTCTCGTCTTCTGTGTGTGTTTTGGCGGACTACGCCCTTTGTCAGATGTCTTTAGCGGATTGGTTCACGATGGTCCACCCTTCGAGGGGGACTAGATATGAGATGATAGATCAGGATGACCCCGGCGCGTGGGTGGTCGACCCCGCTAGCCATCGAGCGACGTACTCGGGGAGGATCATGGAGGATCGTGTCGACTGCTTAGGACACTTGACGGAAGGAGTGCTGAGGAGATGCACTGTAAGCTTCAACTTGCCACCTAGCGTGCACTGCGGACCAGGAGTAGGACCACCCCCACCACCACCACCGTTATCTTCGGATGATGAGGACCCCTCCGAGGAGGAGCCGGTGGGAGTGACTTCTTCAGAGTCTAGCTCACCTGCCGTTGCTATCATTGATGATCTTGGCTCGGGCCCTAAGCCCGTGAGGCCAGCACCGGAGCGCATCGCGGTTACGAGAGGAGGACGGATAGTGTTTATAGACTTGGTCGTTCTGGATTCAGATTCAGACGACGATCATGCTAGCACATAGTTTTGAGTGCTGGTGTGAGCTCCTCGAGATAGGATTAGTGTAGGAGTAGAGTCTTAGCTCTGACCGTCATAGTTTTCTTTGGGGACAGGGTAGTTTCCCGCCTATAGCTTTTTGTGTGGTTCCTCTTCGGGGATCACAGAGAGTTGGTTGGGCTAGGAGGTCTTGTTTTAGGCCGATTGGGCTAACTCATTCTCATTTTTGAAGGTTTGTGTTGCGGACACTTAACCTTTCCTGTTGGTTTGTACATATTGCCTACGGGCGTTACTTTTCTTACTTCCCGTCACTGGAGGTTTACTCGTGACGTGGTTTGCTACTTACAGCGGGGGCTGTAATTATTATTGTATATTAGTTCTGTTATCTTCTGTTGTCAAGTTTTATTTCTTTCAGTCCTGTTGCTATTATCGAAAAAAAAAATATTCACGTTTTTCCGCATTAAGTTTCTTTTGGTTACTAAAGTGACGCCACCGAAATCGGGGTGTTACAATATTCAAAAGCAAAGGAATGCTCGGAAATACTTTTTGTGGAGGACTTTGCTATTCTACTTGCTAAATACTTCTCATCATTTTACAAGCAGGTTGGTGACTGAAAATTTAATATATATCATCTTAATTGGTATAGAAATAACTTGCTTAGCTTAGACATAAATGTTAGATTTTTTTGGTTAATTTGTGAGGGGGGTGTGGGATTGGAATCTTGTTTTTTAAGGAGAGCTATGATAGATTGAGGGTATACACTAGTAGTTTTCATATGTGTTGGTGCTATTTTCTGAGGTTTATTTTATATGTTTTGATCAGTTTTTGTGAGCCTTTTAACATGTGTGAATGCTTTGTAGTGATGTTGGATTTTACTTTTATGTGTGACTGTCACTAAATGTTGGATTAACATTGAACTTCTTGAGTTTCTGCTGTTATGCACATGGTTGGTAATTTTTTGTAAAATTGTTGTGTTCCAGACTCTGTTGTATTGTATATATAAGACATCAATTATCTGTGTAGATAAGTTTACTACCCTGTAACTACCAGAAAATTAAGAATCTATTTTCGTGGATTATATATCAATTTGTAAAGTGTTTTTTGCACTTAAAAATAGTGCACTAATTGAAATCTGAAGGCATTTCACAATAAATTTCCTTTGGCATTCAATTACCCTTTGTACGGTTACTTAAGTTATGTCATACTTTCTTTCTTACTATGAATCCTTTTTCTTATGCAGGAAGGTCATCTCTAAAAGTGTTTATGCAAATGAAGAATTGCAAGAAGATTAGGACGAACTTTGATTAAGCTACTTTTGATGTATTTTTGCCATTATCTTGCTTGAGACTACGATTTGATCAAACTAATTTTCTCTTGACTATTCTATGTATGTGTACGGATGAAGTTTTAAACTCATTAAGTGCTACTATTACAAATATGTGATGTTATGATTAATCAAACTTAAGTATGTTATCATGAATTATTTCTTGATTACCTTTTTGCTTGTGTGCAACTCTTTTCAAATTTAGATTTCCTTGCTTTAAAGTGCTTTTAATGAGAATTCCTAATTTGAGTATTAGTCGTGCTAACCTTCATAATTTAGATTTCATTGCTTTAAAGTGTTGTCTAAGTAATTTTAGGCAACACATGTAAGTGTTGTCACAGATATTTGTGGCAACAATCATTAATTGTTCATTAAAACTAGTAACACTTTGAAGTGTTGCGAAAGCATCCACCCATAGGCAACCCTTATCAAGTGTAAAATAGACTTAATTGTTGCCTAAAAAAATTAATTGTTGCCAAAACAATATGTAACACGGGCATATCCAACACTTCAACTAACACTTCAAAAGTGTAACCTTTGATTTTAGGCAACACTTTTAGGACTTTATCCAACCATTTTGAAGTGTTGCTAAAAGTGAAAATTGTTGTAGTGTACACTTAGCTCAATTCTTCTCTAAAATCTCTACTCCACCCCACCCCTTAAACACCTTCCAAAAAATGCTAACAAAATATTCCTACTTACTCCCCTGTCATAGTTGCAATCTTGCAGCTCCTTCGCATGGACTGGGGTCTCTCTGCTTCTAGTCCCTCGCAGTTGCAATTCAGTGGCGAACAAGCTAGCTCATGGCTCTCAGTGCTCTTTCGCCTGCTTCGATACTCGTCCTCCACCGGTTCTGTCTTTTTTAGCCTCTGACAGAGGAATAAAAAATGGTTGGACTACTTCCACGGAGAGCAGTCATACAAAGTAGCACTTTACAATGTCATACCTCTTTACTCAAGTTTGGTACTTCCTTGCCTGAACAAGTTTGTATAAGAACATACGTATCTCTTTGTGATGACTATACATGTTAACATTCCCATCATAAAAATCAGCACAATGTCCACAAATACAACTTAAAATGACACTTGTTTAAGTGCTCATACTAGCCCAAGAACTAAGGTAAATCACATATGTTGATAGCACAATTATTTTTTTGAAGTTTAATAACTTGTTGACAACTGTTAAACTTTAGTTTCTTACATTAAGTTTAATATAAGTTTGACAGAATGAATCTTTGTTTTCATATAGTAGTGTAAAAATTAATTTTGAAACCTGTAGAATTAGTTTTTGAGAACGAAATAATCTTTTTATATAATATAATTGATTCTAAGATATTTTATATATATTTTTGTATATTTAATTTAATTTATTTTCTTTACTTACTTGTTTTTAGAATTTTTGAAATGTGATCTTAAAAATATTTTTGCCATAATAAATATAACATTTAATTATTATTTTATTTAAAGATATTTAAGTATAAATATTTAGAATATTAAAAAAATTATATTTATTATCGGTTTGAGGATAATTTAATCTATTTATTGGTTGTATTTAAATTAATTTTTTTTGAGTTAAAAGAATATTCCGTTAGCATCACTTGGATAGTGTTAACGGGGGTGGAGGAATGGAGTGTAGATTTTAGAGAAGAATTGTGCTCATTGTAATTATGAGATTATTATTGGGGTGAAGTGTAGATTTTGGATAAAAATGAAATTAAGTGTTATTCTCACAAACCTTGGGAGGTGAGTGTATTTTACTTTATATTCATTTTCTTAATGTGTTGGTAACCCTTTATTTTTTTTTATTGTAAAGGCACAATGGCAAACAACAAATTAGAAGAAAACTAAAGGCTAAGTTACATTAATTTTATGTAAATATACTTAACTGTAAATATGAAAATTTCTACTAGAAAAGTTTCCCAAATGGAATTGTGGAAACCCACTTTCATACGTGAGATTCCAAGACAAAGACCATAAGCTGCTGTCAAGTCAGATAAAAGTAAAGGAAAGCAAAGATATCATTGTCATAGACATGTACTTGAGTAACTCAAATACAAAAGACTAACAAGTCATAGACTCATAATTCGATCATTAAATGATCACAAACCACTGACAAGGGAAATCAAAAGCAAATAAAACAAGCAAACTCAAAACATAGATTAGAGTAACAAGTAAAGCTTAAGATCTATGCAGTAGACTTATTCAGATGGGAATGCAGAACTTAGGAACTCCTCATCCTCACATGAAATCTGCAGATTCTTGGACTCCATCAGAAATTCAATTTCTTCTTCCTCAAATTTCAGCACAAAACCCAACTTGATGAGCTCACAGAGTTCAGGAATGTGTTCAAGATTCTCGCGCAGAACACCCTCGGATACTGCTTCAGAGAAATAAGTAGCATATTTCAGTGAATTCCCAGAAAGCCCATTCATCTTGTGGGTGAAAAACTTGGAGCCTTGCCTTTCCCAGCGCACCATTCTGTTCGCTTTCTTGGTAATCACGTCACCTGAAGATAGTGACAAACTATAGCTCACAGTGATTGGTTCCAATGTCTCAAGGAAACTCAGGTTTAAAAGACCTTTAACAGCTTCATGTCTCTTTTCTGGTTCCATTTGTAGGCTAGAGCAAGCAAGAAAACCAAGAATAAGTGTAACAAGTCCCTTCACATTGAAAATAGTATTTGGATCAACCTGCTGGAGCTCAACCTCATTCAGAAATGATGATTCTTCTTTCTGCAGAGATTCAGAGATATTTCGAACACCGATTTTTCTGTAAATATCAAACAATTTACACCTCAATGATGGCGCCAGGTTCTGCTGAGGATACCAAGCGAAAACCGTTTCATCCTCGAAAATCTTCTTCAGGTGAAGGTTATCAGGAATAAAAACATCCTCTTTATCCAATAAAAATATTTCATTGTTGCCTGATGCTGCAGGAAGTTTCTTCAAGCTTTCAGAAAGCTTCTTCTTTGGATGTAAGCTCAAATGCTTCAAGATAAACATCCAGAACATGCTACACTTGTCAAATGGCAACTGTTCCACAGAACTCTCCCAATCATTCCAAAGGGCAACATAATCGTCAAGTGAGGGCTTGTTCCTGACTTCAATCGTCAAGTGAGGGCTTGTTCCTGAATCTTCTTATCATATATGCCTTCAAGAACATGAAACTTGGAACCAAAAAGATTATCCTGGTCATGTATGATGCATTCTTCAGAATTTACCCACTTTCCACCTTTGATTCTATCTGGAATCCACACATTTTTGGCAGCTTTATGCTCAGGTTTCCAGCTCTGTTGGTTCAAGTACAGATATATCTTTACAATGGTTTCATAATCAGAGAGATAGTCCAGGTGACTAGCAACCAAGTTGCATCCTTTCTCTACTCCAACAATAACTCCTATTTCATTGAGTTCTTTGCTGTATGATGCAATTTTAGGTCCATAAAAATTCTCATCAATGAATGGACCATCACTTGGCTTCAGGTACAAATCCCATTTAGAACCAAACAGCAAACACTTATCAGGAGGAAGATAACCAGCATGAGTCTTTAACCAATTTCTGGACAATCTTTTTGTGAGATCATCTTCAATGACTAGCTTCTTCTCTTGCATTAGAAGTCGGATACACTCCAACAAAGAAAACACGCTTTCAGGAGTAATGGTGGAGGGGTCTGAGGGGAATTTCAGATATTTAGGCACAAATTGCAGACCACCTTTCAATTCAGTAACAACACCAAAACTCTTCAGCTCTTCCTTGTACTCATGTATTCCCATACCATAGCAATTGTCACTGTCATTAATGAAAGGGAGAAGAGTTATTGAAGAGATAGATTTCCACTCTGGACCATATAAAATGCACTGTCTTGGGTCCCTATAATCAGCAAGCCTTGTCTGCAACCACTTCTGCTGTCGTATAATGAGTGAGAAATCAGAAGGAAATTTGTATTCAGTTGCCTTCAGCTTCTTGCAACAAGAGAGAAATGACTTGACATGCTGTGGGTTAAATAAATTTTTCGAAACCCTTTGTTTGAAAAGAGGAGCAAACTTATCAATAGCATCTTCAAAATCAACAACCACCCCTATTTGCTTCAATTCATGTTTGTAAGTGAAAATCTTCTCACCATAGAACTTATGATCAATAACAGGAACATCATCAAACACCTCAAAGATGCATCCCCACACAGGGTCATACCAGAAACATTCACTTGGTTTTTTATAACCCAGGTTGGTCTTCAAGAAAAATGTTCCCTTCAGTGAATTCAAGAGGTTACTAGGAGCATGCAAGGACCTTACACATTGCATTATCAGGACTACAGCATCAGCTGACAAATGAACCAGATTTGAAGGAGATCTTAAATGATCAACTACAACTTGGTAATTTCCAGTGAAGCCAGCTATCACACCCAACAACTTGAGTTCCTCTCTGAAATCATGTATTTCATCACCAAAATAAGACTGGTCAATGAAAGGGATATCACTAATTTGTGATGCAACTTCCCATTCTGAATCATACAATACAGATCCTACAGGAGACCTGAGACCATGACAAGTCTTCAGCCAACTTCCCTCTCTTACACTGTTGACAAATTTGTTTAGAGGAAGAAAACTTTTCCTGAGATACTGAATGAATTTCAGCATCAAAAGGACATGACTCTTGCTTAAAGTGAAAGAAGCTGCACGAGTCATTAGTTCCTTTCCAATGAATTCACATGCTTCGTCGTAACTGAACATTACCCCAACTGTTTTCAACTCCTCGTCATAACCTTTTAATCTTTCCCCGTAGAAGCTCTCATCGATCAGAGGAAGGTCAACAAGAACGGAACCACTTTGCAGAAGCTGTCCCAACGATGAGCGAATTAAGAATGACTTGGAAGGAGGCCTGCATCCATTGGCTGTAACTCTAAGCCAGCTCCCTTCTTTTATACATTTCAAGAACCTTTGTGGCAGCTGCACTCCTCTAGACTTCAGGTTTCGAATCCAATCCAAAAGCAAAAAGGTGTTATCTTTCGTTAGCGGTGTCTCTACGGCAGAGAATCCAGCATTAGGAGGAGAAATGTAGGGTATGTCAGAAGCATCAGCATGCTTTTTAAGGAATTCAATCAATTTCTCAGGACCTGTATATTGACCTGCATAATGAGCAGAACGCAAGTACTCCTTTCCCAGCTCAACATAGTTTTCGCTTCTCCATGGATTAGTGACAATCAAGTCTGCCCATTTGCTCACATTTGCAGGTACAAGAACCCCATTCCTGCATTCAGTCACAGATCCATAGTTGTCCACAAGTGGCATTGAACCACATAGAGCATCGACCTCCCGACTTGATAAGTAACGTTTATTCATTGAGTGATACAAGAAATGAGCATATGCAATGGCACGCTTGCTGTTATTTTTAATAGAATTGCAAAGGCCATTTGCAAAAGTGTACAGTCTCAAAGCCTTAACATGAACTTGATCTTCTAGCAAATCCAACAAAGTCCTCTTCTGAGAAAATTGCAAGATAGCTTCCTGTGTAATTTCTGGCATAAAAAACTTGTTGGATGAACATGCGAATTCCTTGTTCCAATCAATCAGCCACGAGCAAGGACATAACTCACTTGAATCTGCTAGGACTACTTGCTTTGAACACTGTGTGCAATCATAAAAACTGAAATGGGACTGACTACCATCAGGACCAACATATTTAATCAAAGGAACTCTCACCATCTTGGAGTCCTTAAACATTGTTAACCAGTTTTCAGTAACAAACAACAGAAGCTCCAGATAAACCTCTTCTGACACGCCATCTACAAGATTAGAGCTCTGGATGCACTTTGCATACCAATCAACATTGACTGGTTTCACCTCTAAAAAATTGAGTATGCGGTCATACACGCTTCTGTCAAATGCAGAACTCAAGATTTTCCTCCCATCATGAGAAGACAGGTCAAGCAAGTATACTTGTTCCGATCGAGCCTTACTCAAAATATTCCAGAATTCAGGCAGTAACCTGCCAACTTCGCGAGGCTTGTAGAAGTGCTTCTGCTTCGTGTATGTCTCAATAGGAACAATAGCTTCTTCAAGAAGTTTTGCTTTTATTTGGTCTCTGACATGGTTTAACTTCTCATATGGAGAACTCTCAATAGGAAGGAATCTGAACATCTGAGTCAAACTGGAAACGGGAGCTTCATCTAAACCTATTACAAGTGTTTTAAATGCATCCATAAAAGCCGTTGGAATGCATTCAAGTATACCTTGGTTCCACTTATCATCCATGAGAATTGTTTCGCGTGACGAAGCAAGGACAAAATCTGCTTGAATTATGAAAGGGAAATTAGTGGCCATCTCTGTAGGAAGAAAGGCATACACTCCTGGTGAGCTCAATCCCCTGTGAAGCCTCTCCTGATTCGGGAAGGCTAGCGTTATAACCCATTCCTCCACTCCCATTCTCCTTTCCACTACATTTTCCACCCTCACAGGAAACTTTTGCTTCCACATGTAGTAGCTGCATTCCTTACCAGAATTAGAACTTTCCTCCGCGGAAAGATGAAGAGTGTAAGACTCAGCATTCATATTCTTCCTCGTCACGAAGTTAATCTCACTTGAAATAGAGACAGCAGCAACCGTATTCAGTTTAGGATTCTTATTGTGTTCCCTGACAGAGAGGTGTCTGATTTTGGAAAGGAATAATAGAATTTCTGGATGAATGCTGAAGAGTTGCTGCTTCACAGCTTTGACTTTATCCGACTTCAGAGGCAACACGATGGTCGTGGTTGGAAGGGAATCTTTGCCATATATCTGTCTTATGTCTTGAAGTGTTGGCTTCTCCTCAACCCATTCAGGAACTACATAACCAAGACTGCAATGTGGACAAGGCTTCTCATTGAACCTTATCTGATATCCATTGCTAAAATGTAAGGCTGAGCAGTAACCAAAAATACACTCTTGAAACCAATTCCTGCAATTCAACCACAGAAAAGGTTCCATCAACATTAACATTCATCTCATTTAGAGTCACATTTGACATTTGCTAAAGCATTGTTAAATTAGTTTTTGTTTCTTTTCTTTGGTATAAGAGCTCAATATAGTCTCTTTACTAGAAGAAAGATCTTGACATCGAACTGATTCAACCAAGATATGTGAATATTTGTATAATCCATCTAAAGATGTTTGAAATAATTTAATTAATCTTCATAAAAATCAAGAACTATTAACAACAATCCTTCTTGAAATAAAGTTCAGAACATTTTTGTAGTCACATCTAAATGACAGAATGTACCTTTCTCGCCTATGTAACCACTGCTCCTACTGCCTTTCTTCGTGGACCGTCCAACACTGCAAACAGATTCAATGTTTCTAGGAGAGAAACCTTTCTCATTGTTAAAAATCAACAATGTGGCAGGAGCACCACTATCTGTAATATCCTCAGCAGTGAATATGAATTCAAGGGCTGGACTCACTCCTTCAGGGTACTGGTTATCTTCAGCATTCTGTGGAAGTTGACAATATATATTTAGGATAGTGAATCAACAACTATCAACAAATATAATTGAATAATAAGATTGCTACATCCTATATAGACAGAGAGAATCAGTCCTTTATCCTGCTACTGAAACAACAAACATACTCAGCTTTTAACTATCAGGCACAAAAAAGTGGATCCTTACAAGGAACTGGATCCTAGTGACATCATGATCGAAGAGAGTTAGGAGAAGCTAAACAGAATGTGAGCTTAAAAGCTGCTAAACATCCTATTTGATCACTTATAGTAGGATAAGCGCTTAATCATACTTTTTTTCCAAAATGCTTGACCATCTACTCTCAACTTAATCAAGCATTGCATAAAAAACAAAAGGTAAAGAAAAACAAAAAACAGAATTGTCTAAATATTTCTAAAGCAACATTTACACACCAAAAAACAAAACAAAAATTGTTGGCATGCATCATTACAAAATCAAAACAGGATAACACCCACACACACACATATATATATATGAAAAAGTTAAAAGAAATATGGTAAGAAGTGCTTACCTGAATAAGTTCCATGAGGAAATGCACATCTTTAGCATAAAGTTCAGCAGAGAGATTCTTGACAGCCTGGTGAAGATCCTCAGTTAAAGGGTTGGGTTTGCCGCCAATGGAGAATTTGTTGCTTCGTATCTCTTCAACATGTTCTTTTGGTGTAGCAGCCATTATCAAAATCACAGGATCTGAAGTAACTAGTACTAGTGAAGAAGCACATACACGTTAGAAAGAGGGAAGCAGAAGAAAAGTGAGTGTTGTTGCTACTTGCTTTACTTATTATTGGGAAGACAAAGAGAGAGACTCCTTTCCTTTCTTTCCTTCTTGGCGAAGTAAGTTGAAAAGACTTGGAAAATATATGGTCAATAATTATTGTTATTATTGTACGGTAAAGAGATCAGTTACTTTTCAAATTCCACAACAACAGTTTCGTTTCAGTTTCCTCCTCTACCTTCCGTCCTTCCAATAAGGAAAGAGTATTGTACTATTGTGCTTTCTTAATTGCGGATTGGAAACTGAATACAGCAGCATGTAAATTGGAGTTCAAATTTCAAAATACTAGTAATTTCAAATTTCTCCGTATCATGATATTTTACCTCCACCGTGCCCTCGGTGACTTTTGCTATTTAAAATCAAATTTTTGTTAAATATTATGTTTTTTTTTTACTTTTTTTAATTGTGTATTAAATATATATGTTCTTTGTTTTAATTGTGTATTAATCTACCATAAATTTTCATTTTTTTTATATCGGAAAGAAAAAAATTATTTATATAAATATGAAAAGAATTTATATTTTTTTATTCAACTCGAAATCTTTTTTAAAATTCACTTGATTTTTAAATTTAAAAGTTTTGAAATAAAATATATGAGGAGTAAAACTTTTTCTAAATGAATAAAGATAGAATTGTTGTTTTTCAGAATGATAGAAGAAATATAATATTAAGGCTGTGATTTTTTTTTTAAATTCAATGGTTAAATCTATGATAGATTGTCAATCAAGGTGCCCACTAGGGTGGACCATTAATATTTTGGTCCACCGGTGCTCCATGATTAATCACCATTAGATCTTAGCATCTTGGAATATTCTTTAATTGGATGGTCAAAATTTAATGGATAACAAAAGGGTAAAAATGTAAATGTCAGACTCTTCTTCCCCAACCACCTTCATGTGTCACTGAATCACCAAGAACCAAGAACCAGAAACCACCACAACACAACCAATGTAATCCAACCACCGTGACCCTCAGCGCAACAATACCTAAACCGTGGCCCAAACCCCACCACCAAACCAGGTTCTTCGCCTCCATCAACCCTGTGATATAATACCCTACCATAACCTCCCTTCCCAACCTCTGTACCAAAGCCTTGTGAATCAGATGCTAAAAACCCCCCTCTTAGCCTCCAACACAACCCACAACATAAACCCCAAACCTCAACCTAACAGAGAGGAGATGAAGAAAAGAACCAGATACACCACCACTCAGATTTCTCCACTGATGTTCCTCCCTTCGATTCACATCAGATCTTCCACTCTACCGGGCCCTTTGATGGTGGTGGTTGTGCGTCTCAGATGCGAAGAACAGTGGCGATGGCTAGGTGATTTGGGAAAATTTATGTTGGTTCTAAGGGCTATCCGGAGCATCTCGCACCGGGTTGTCAGAGAGATCGAAACAAATGTCGTTGTGTCGATGATCCAAACTAAGATCGTAGCACTGTTGGCGTCGTTCCTGTTGTAACCCAATACGAAAACCTGGTTCTACTCCAGTGAGTCTTTAGGCTCATTTGGTGGGAGGTTGGCAGGCTTCGATCTCACGGTGGCTGATGGTGGTTGAAGTGAGAGGAGGGGAGAATGGGAGGGAGAAGGAGAAGAAGGGGAAAAGTCTAAAATCCTCGAGTGTAAAGTCTAAAATGCCCATGGAGTACCGGTGGACCAAAATATTAATGGTTCACCCAAATGGGCATCGACAACTAAATCCAATTTCTACTCTAGTCTCAACAACCACCTTTTTTTTTCATTGTATTTTTTGGATATATTGTACATGTTATTTTCTCTTTCTCACATGCCAAAAATCCCCAAAAGCTTATCATTTCATCTTCCGATTTCATCAACTTTCAAACTCAAAACCTGAACCATTCCTATCTTCCAGCAATTCGCTTTCTTTTCTTCATTCCACCATTCTTCATCCCCCTCTATTCCTCTAACACTTAAATTTGTGTTCTAAGGTTTTTTTTGGATTGATGGAGGGAGATGGAGTGGAGTGAAAGGAAATGGAGGGAGGAAAACGTCCATCGTTTACATTATTTAAAAATTGATAAACTGGAATGGCGCTCAGTGGTATACATTCCATCATATAACACTCTTTTCCCTCACTTTTGCTCCCTCCAAATTTGGAGGGAATGAGATGGAGCAAATGAATGTTGAACCATTAAAATTATAAAATTACCTCTTCACCCTTATATTACTATCAATCTGCTGCCTTTCTACCAATACAGTCGCATCCAATTTTTTTTCATTCACTTTAGTTGCTTCCATTTCACCTTGTTCTTTTTTTTGATGCATCGGAAGTTAACAACATAACTAAAAGAAACTAAGGTACAACTAGAGAATCCTTCAGGAGAATCAGCTGAAGCTCACTCTCCGACTGAGTAATGACACGAAAACTTGGAGACACAAGGCTATGACCATCATTAGCAAGCCAATCTGTTGCGGCGTTTCCATCCCGATGAACCCAATGCACACTCACTCTCCAATCCCGAGCCAAAATATCAAGAATGTCTTTGAGCAGAACAACCTTAGGATGATGGTGAACACGGTCCAGGTTCACGCTCTCTAGACTAGTCACTAGTTCTTCACAATCGACATCACACGAAACCTTTCGATAACCATGGTTCCAGGCCATGAGGAGCCCATCCCGAAGCGCTGCTGCTTCTGCCTCAACGGGGTCACCGCCGGCAGTACAGGAGGAGAAACCAGCCAACCAACCCCCTCTCATTGGAATCATTAATCAAAATAATGAATCGCTTTTCTATCATGTTCCTACATATCTTATATTTCCGAGGAGGTGTCGCAAGAAATATAGCAAAGTGCATATGCATATGAAAGCTGGGACCAAAGCCATACATAATTATCTATCTTGGTTTCGTCATGGCCGGTGAATTCCTTTCATCACAAACATTTCCTCTTGGATAATTTTGATCTTGTAGATTCATGTTGGTTGTGTGTTCAGATTTGTGGTTGAGAAAAAATGTGTAAATTAATAATTTTACCATAAGGTTAATATAAGAATGAAAAAAGTAAAGTTTATTCCATTCCAACAGTAGAATGGTAAAGTTATTCCATTCCATTATAAAGTATCCAAACAATGAAAAGAGTTTTTCATTATGCTCCATCTTATTCCATTCTGGTCCATTATGTTTCACCCTGTTCCGCTCCATTATGTTATCTCAATTCAAACATACCTTTAATGTCTCCATGGTTCTTCCTTTCAGGCGAACTGGTGTGGAAGAAGCCATGGTACGAAAGTATAAAAAAAATTTGGTATTATTTTCTTTAACACTCTAACCCTTTGGGTTTTTTTTTTAACTTAATTAACCCTTTGGTTGAAATAAGTTTATATTAAAGCAATGCTAAAAAAACTTATATTAAAGCAATTATCATAATCAATTATTTGTTAAATATATACTGTTAGGGACCGCTTGTTGTATATGTCAATAGTTACGGATGGACATGGCTAGTATATATTCATCATCCAATATGCAGATAAAAATTTGTATTTGTACCCGCTGCATACCCACCTGGATATCCATTAATTACATTTTAAACGGATTTTAAAATATATGTGGATACCATGAGTACCCATAGTAAAAGACATATCGATATAGAAGTATTTGTTCAACAGCAAAATATTAAAAATTAAATTAAAATTAAATTCAAAATTAGACTCGTAGCCCATGCGTGAAGGCGAATACTTTTTACTTCCCATTTTTCATGGGTCTAAGAGTTTTTTTCTTTTCGTTTTTACCATTACCATTGTACAAGTTTACTTGATGGAGAAGCACAGCCCAAGGCTCAACCACAAAATCATAAGAAATTAAACTCAATATACATTACTTGTTGGAATATATATAGTTATGGATACATCAACATCTGTACCTGCTCCATTAATAAACCGAGAGTGAAATGTCTACTAAATAAACATGTGGCTACCTATGGTTGTGGATTATTTTACCCATAACAGATTTTTATCCGTGGATATCCACAAGAGTGATAATTTTGACTAGTATAAACTCCAATAGTGGGCACAAAAGAGAGTAGCAGGAAAGGAAAATCCATTCCGTTTAGCCTGATCTCGCGCCTCTTCTTCACGATTGAATTTTTTCGTCTACATGTTGTATAGGTCAAGGAAAGTCTACTTATGAGATTGATCGACTGGTCCTCCGTTGTGGGGTCCTCCGTTGTGGGTAAACGGGAAGCCCGACTCTACGAACCCGAGGAAAGGCCGCACAACAATAGTAGGGGCGTTAAGACTGAAGCTTTTTGTTGTGCTAGCAGGTTACATATCTTGTTGGGGAGTCAAAAGCCACACAATAAAGCCCAACTCTAACTGTTGAAGGCGTTGGCGTTCAGTTTGGTTGCGAACTTGAAGAAGCTTAAAGTGCACGTAACCTAAACCCCAGTTTCTGAGTAAAGCTTCAAAATATCTTCTCTTTTAAACCCAGACTTTTGTCTTTGTCCAAAAATCATGTACAGTTGCATGATTCCCTTTATTCAACTCCTTTGCTACCTTATCTCAGCGATTAGCTCTGTTCTTTGGATGCCAGGCCAACAGTTAGTTCCTATCAGGGTCGTGGAGAGCCTTAGGCCAAATAGACAATGACCTAAGGCCCCCACCCCAAAAAGTACTTATTTAGGCCCCAATTTTTTTTTATTTAGGCCTAAATAAATAGTTACTAATGAATAACAAACTTTAGCCAATTAAAATATAAAAAACATGTGAAAACATGATAGTATAATTACCTATAGATAATACTGATAATTACGTGATGGAACAACTACCTATAAATAATATTGACAACAGTGAAAACGTGATACAACTAGCTAAATAAAAAGTTGATTTTAAAACTCTTGATAAATGATTTGGAACTAAAAAAATTAGAAGATTAATATAAAAATTGATATTTTATATCATATATATTAAGTCTCTTTAAAACGCTCATAAAAACTCATTTTAACATTTTCGCCTAAGGCCCCAAAATTTCTCTACACGGTGTTGGTTCCTATGCTACGAAAAGCCTAGTCTTTTCGACTATCTTTGTAACCATTGTAGATTTTGAGTGCCAACAAAAGTCAATAACATTTTTTTTAAAAAAGTGAGAACTTTTTTTAAACATAGACGAACATATTTGACAACATTTGGGTTTAAAAGAGTGTGTGTTACTAGCACTTCTGAAATTTAAAAGTCTATTTATTTTTGTAATCGTATTGCTTTCTTGGTTTTTTTTCTTTATAATTTATTTTTCTCTATTATATGTGTGAAACGTATGTTAATTTTTACAATAATGACTGACATACACTTTTTAAGAGACACTCATTTTTTTTTTGGTTTCCCAAGGTATTCCCACAGCCGACAGCCATGAGACTAATCCTCAGAGGCTCTGAGATCACGTTAAGTGAGTAGGCCTCTCCCAACAAATGCTTCTCCATACGCACAACCCAGGAATCGAACCCTAGACTAGATGCTTAAGGAGCTCAACTATCTACCAGTTGTGCTACACCTTGTTGGTAAGATACACCCATTAATATACACTTTTGTGAGAGTTTTTAATCACTAAAATGTATGTTTAACGAGGGAGTCTCTGTTATAAAGTGTTATACTTGTTATTTCTCTAATTTGTACATTTGAAAAACCAACATCTAAGAAATCTATATTGATAATTAGTAGACTGCCATACTCAAAAGCATCATATATCAGGAGTCTAGGATCGTATTCCCATAGCCGTGTATTGCCTTAGGCCAAAAAGGCAATGGCCTAAGGTCCCCAAAAAAATTTAGGCCCCCAATTTTTTTAATACATAAGATATACTATCAAAATTTGAAAGAGGTAACAAAATAAAGAAAAATTAGGTAATATAAATTGCAACGTGAGCACTTATAAGTGCAATGTGAGAAATGCAACTTTGATAATTATTAGTAGTAGTAGACTAGTAGTGTTTTACATCAGTAAATTTACATTTTTCAAAACACTAAAATATCAGTTATTTTTACATTCTCGTAACTGAAAAAATTAATATGTGTTACTCATAGTTTTTTTATTAATTATATATTTATAGTATTGTGCAAGTTTGCTCATCACTCATTGTTTCTTAACTAAAAAGAAAACATTCATTTTTCTACGTTAGAGTGAATTGTCAAAGAAGATATTTGATATCAAAGTGTTGCAACATCTCTCATTGTTTCATTCATTATGTTCCAGGTTCTATTACTAACAATATTTTGTTTATTTTGCAATGTAAAACTTTTGTAAATATTTCGCAGCTTAAAAAAATAGAGATAATATAGAAATTGATAATATATGATGTATTAAGTCTTTTTAAAATTCTTGTTAAAACAAATTACTTTAACAATTTCGCCTTAGGCCCCGAAATCTCTATACACGGCTCTATATATAGTTGCAACATATATAATGGAATCTTATCGACATCTGATGTCTTGTGTGCCACAAAGGTGACACCCTTCCACACACGCTGAAAAAACTTTATCTTCCCGAACCACAGTGTGCTCGCACTTAGGACGACTTGCAATATTGGTTCCTTTGAATCATTCAGTAAATGGGTAACAACAATTAATGGCCAACTTGTCTATTGAAGCAGCTAGTTAATGGGATCAATATTTTTTGTTCAATTTTCTTTCAGTTGCTTGATTGTGGACTACGCAGCATAAACCAAAAGCTTTAGCATTTCTGTTTTAATCTCGTCAATTAAGAGCGGTATTCTTTGTTGTGTAATAAAAAGAAGAAGGGTAAAGCTAGAATTAAAATGCATGTCTTTTTTAAAAATTATATTTAGGTTTTTAAGCTGATAAATTTTATTGATATGAATTAATCAGTACATAAGGTATACTCAATATAAAATTGTAGGGTTAATCATCAAATTAGTCCTTGTGTTATGTATGAGAATTTGATTTTAGTTTCTTCCTAGGAATTATTCTGGTCCTTATCCCTCCGATTGCTCTAAGTTATCAACTTTCAGCTAACTTATCAGTTAGGCATGTCAAACATAACATTTTCATTTTTATTATAATTGATTATATTGAAATTTTTTTATTTTTTATTTATTAGTAAATATTATGTTAGTTATTAATTGCTAGTAAATTAGTTCATTCACCAGAGTTTGAACCCTGACTCTTCATCCGTCAATACTCTTCATTTCCCTGAGCTACCCATCCCATATTCCCATGTATAAAAGGGATGACAATATACTATTTTCTGTACTAAGATCAGGAGAGAGAGTGTTTAATTTTTTTTGATAGGCAATTAAAATTATATTGAAAAGAAGTACAAATGATACTTCAACCCAATACAAGGAAAGAAAGAGAAAAAATAAAACTGTTTACACTAACATCTACAGAAGCAAGCAATACTTCTACAACAGTTATCCATCCCCTTCTTGAAGAAAGACTCTAAAGAAAGACCTCATTAAAACCTTACTATGAAAAACCGCTTTTGGGAAAACCTAGTAAGAGAGTGTTTAATGAAACATCCTTCAAAAATTCTCGTAAGATTTTATATAGATATGATTCGAAAATGAACTTACTCACCAATTACTAACTAAAGTTACAAAAAAAGCCTTAGTTTATGCTAAGCACTAAATAACTAAATACTGAGCAGTGAGCACAAGCCTTAACTAAAATGTTAAGAACAAGCATTGATCAAAATGTCAGGCACAAGCCATAATAATAATCCAATCACAATGATAGAAGCTAGCTAAATCTGATATTGTTTCAATGACAGAACCCTAATTTCAAAATGAATACAAATATATTTTACAGTCTTTTGTTTTTTTTATTTTCCAAGGTATCTTCACAGCAGTCTGTCATAAGACTAACCTCCTAAGTCTTTTTTTTTTTTTTTGAGAGCAAACTGAATTTATTAACAAGGAGTAAAAAGGTTCATGAGAACATTCCTCTCATGTAGAATTGAAAGCAAATCTACTAAAACTTAGCTAGCGCTATGCTATTTTGGTGTGGTAGCAACTCATGAGCGAGCCTCATTAAAACCTCCTAAGTCTTTGAGATCATGTTAAGTGAGTATGCATCTTCAACAAATGTGTCTTCATACATACGCCCATGAAGCAAATCCTGAACTAGATATTTAAGGAGTCCAATTAACTATCTACTAATTGTGCTACATATTGTTGGAACCTCACGGTAATTCTAACTCACTTATTTATACTCACTCTCAGCTCATGTTATCTCCTACGACTAACTATCTATTAACCTCTAATTAACCACTAACCGTGAGTACCTATCACACAACTGCACAAGCCTTGATCAAAATCAAGCAATAGCCTGTATTAAAATAAATAAATCTGTGAGATTACATGGGGAAAGCAAACAATAGCACGGAGCTTGGCGAATTTCCAAGATAATCAATACTTACACTTAAATATGTTTTGTTTTCAAAAATATTCAAAGGTGAAACATAATTTTGAAAAATAAAATATGTTTGACACGTCTAATTAAAAAGCTAGATTAACTCTTTGGCCAGCCTCCTACCGCTTAGTGCGCTGACCGTGGGACAAGGGATCAAGAC